>NC_084979.1:30352842-30496513 GCF_963691925.1 Scomber scombrus | reverse complement strand
GACTATAATACCCATATCTAGACTGAATCCAGTTAAGCTCTCAGTCTGTCAGTTTGCCAGCTGGAGACTTTAGTTGCATGTTGTCATATCGGCCCGTCTCTATAATATCAACTGTCAACTGTATCATACTAATTCATGAAATCCAAAAAACTGTCAACTGAAAGACTGGCTGTTTTAACCTTCGTGTCGTCCTCCTGTCTGTTTTGACAGTTCCTTCTTTCCTCCCTTCCTTCCTCCTCCTTGTCTCTTTCTTTCCTTCCTCCCTCCTTCCTTCTTTCCTTCCTTCCTTCCTCCTTTCCTTCTTTCTTTCTCCCTTCCATCCTTCCTTCCTCCTTTCCTTCCTTCTTCCTCCCTTCCTTCCTTCCATCTTTCCTTCCTTCCTTCCTTCCATCCTTCCATCTTTCTTTCCTTCCTTCCTTCCTTCCTTCCTTCCTTCCTTCCTTCCTTCCTTCCTTCCTTCCTTCCTTCCTTCCTTCCTTCCTTCCTTCTTCCTCCCTCCTTTCTTCCTCCCTTCCATAATTCATTCCTACTTTCCTTCCTTCTTCCTCCCTTCCATCCTCCCTTCCTCCTTTCCTTCCTTCTTCCTCCCTTCCTTCCATCTTTCTTTCCTTCCTTCCATCTTTCCTTCCTTCTTCCTCCCTCGTTCCTTCTGTCTTCCTCCCTTCCTTCCTCCCTTCCATCTTTCCTTCCTTCCATCTTTCCTTCCATCCTTCAATCTTTCCTTCCATCCTTCCATCTTTCCTTCCTTCTTTCTCCCTTCCTTCCTTGACTCAAGGACAACAGGAGGGTTAAAAGGTGGAATAGGAGTAGGATTGCATCTAAAGGTCCAGTGGGTAGAAGTTAGCAGCATCTAGTGGAAACCAACCAAATAAATAAAATTAAAACTCATGAAAACAATATGAGAAGCCCTCTCTAGAAAAAAGCAAACACAACGATTCTTATTTTATGGGATAATAAACTAAATAAAACATACTTACGAATATCATAGTCCACTTTTACCACAGTCATTACAAACTGTCGCTCTCTGTTATCAACTTTTATTTCAGTGACAATTCAGCTGCTGTCTTTGTGTTAAAAAAAAAGAGGAAGTCTGATGTATTAACCCTCCTGTTGTCCTTGAGTCAAGGAAGGAAGGGAGGAAGAAGGAAGGAAGGCAGGGAGGAAGGAAGGAAGGAAGGAAGGAAAGGATGGAGGAAAGAAGGAATGGAAGGAGGAAGGAAGGAAAGGAGGGAGGAAGGAAGGAGGGAAGGCAGGGAGGAAAGGAAATAAGGAAGGGAGGAAGGAAAGAAAGGAAGGAAGGACGGAGGGAAGAAGGAAGGTAGGAGGGAGGGAGGGAGAAAGGAAAAGAGGAAGGAAGGAAAGAAGGACAGAGGAAAGAAGGAAGGGAGGAGGGAAGGAAAGAAGGACAGAGGAAAGAAGGAAGGGAGGAGGGAAGGAAATAAGGAGGGAGGGAGGAAGGAAGAAAGGGGGATGGAGGAAGGAAAGAAGGAAGGGAGGAAAGAGAGAGGAAGGAAAGAAAGAGAGAAAGAGGGAGGGAGGAAGGACAGACAGAAGGAAGGAAGGGAGGAAAGAAGGAACAGTCAAAACAGACAGGGTCAATTTGACCCGGGAGGACAACACGAAGGTTAAAGGTGCAGTGTGTAGGATTTAGCGGCACCTAGTGGTGAGTTTGCACATTGCAACCAACTGAATACATCTTCCCCTCCACTTACAAGTCTGTAGGACAGGGGCGGCGAACCATGTGCCATGGAGAGCCATGTGTATGCAGGTTCACTTCAACAGGTGATTTCACTGATTAACACACCTCTGTGGCTGAAGCTGTGTTAATCAGTGAAAGCACCTGTTGAAGTGAACCTGCGTACACAAACTCATGAAAAACAGTATTTTCTAGAGTCAGTTTTTGATTTGGTAAGGTAAAGAAAACACAATTCTTATTTTAATGGGATTATACTCTAATTAAAACATACTTATTAATATAATATTCCACTTCTGCCACAGTCACCTCTCTGTTATCAACTTTTAAAAGGCATTTTCTCACTTTTCAAACCACAGTTTAAACATTAAGATGTAACTTCCAACCTTTTCAAAACATTGACTTCATGCATTAAATTACATTATATTGTGGGGGGAAAAAATTAAACACAACATGGACATCATAAAAAAAAGGTACTTTGAATGTAACAGCCAAATTGTTTAATTTAATAGTTCAATATTAAGATTTTCAATGTTCCAACAAATACAAATACTCACCTCTCCTTTTGTTTTTTGATAATATGCTTGTATTATTGTATGTTCTACACATTAAAAGGACAGATTCACACTGTCATAAATTTATTTTTTTTAATAGTCAAGTGCCCAAATAAACATTAAAAACAGAAGATAACTTTTTATTATCAACACTTGTCGTCCTGTTATGTTAAAACTAATTAACTTATCTAATAATGAAGACTGAAACTTTTGATGAGTCTATGTTGACCAATGAAACGAGTCTCTCTGCAGCAGCAGTAATTATATATTGGCTAACTGTGTTTGATGGGACGACCCATGATGACCAACTGTGCTGCTCTTATTACTTCTATTTAACCCTCCTGTTGTCCTCGAGTCAAGGAAGGAAGGGAGGAAGAGGGAAGGAAGGAAGGAAGGAAGGGAGGAGGAGGATGGAAGGAAAGGAGGGAGGAAGGAAGGAAGGGAGGGAGGAAGGAAGGAAGGGAGGGAAGAAGGAAGGAAGGGAGGAGGGAAGGAAGGAAAGGAGGAAGGAAGGAAGGAGGGAAGGAAGGAAAGGAGGGAGGGAGGAAGGAAGGGATGAAGAAGGAAGGAAAGGAGGAAGGAAGGGAGGAAGAAGGAAGGAAAGGAGGGAGGAAGGGAGGAGGGAAGGAAGGGAGGATGGAAAGGAAGGAAGGAAGGAAGGACTGAGGAAAAAAGTGAAGGAAGCAGGGAGGGAGAAAGGAAAAGAGGAAGGGAGGAGGGAAGGAAAGAAGGACAGAGGAAAGAAGGAAGGGAGGAAGGTAGGGGGAGGAAAGAAGGAGGGAGGGAGGAAGGAACGGAGGAAAGAGAGAGGAAGGAAAGAAAGAGAGAAGGAGGGAGGAAAGAAAGACAGACGGAAGGGTGGAAAGAATGAACAGTCAAAACAGACGGGGTCAATTTGACCCGGGAGGACGACACAAAGGTTAATAAAACTGAGTCCTGGAGTGACATTAAATAAAAGCTGTATCAAAGAAAGAAGGGGAAAAAAGAGTATATGTAATCTCACATAGAAAGTGCTTCTCCCAGATGAAGGCAGGAAGCCATCTTGGATCTCTTTTACTGAGGATACAGCCTCTCCCATCTGTGTGGGACTTTCTGCCTCGGAGGGAAGAAGCCTCCATGCCGATTTGTAACAGAGCGGCTCTGCCACCGCGGCACTAATTGCCAAGGGGCTGAATTGTGTCCTGCCTCAGTAATAATTCAAAAAGCTCCTGCTCAGCTTTGACACTTATTAGGACGTTTTCTGGGAAATGTAAACACAAGACAACAATGATGTACGATGGTTTTAAATTATGAGCATTAGAGTGTTTTTAATCTCCCAAAACACCTCTTCATCTGTCACAATTTATCATAAATTGGACATGCTGTGAGGGTGAAAATTACCACAACTGTGAGCATTATGGCATTACATACACTGTAAAAAATAACATCCGTAGAATTAACACTGAAATGCTGTAAAATAAAAACACAATGGAGCAAAAAAAAGGCAGGATCCATCATTGCTTTGCCTCCTGACTCACTACAGATGTTCATGGAGAAGAGAGGAGGCAGGAAACTCAGTAGCATCCTGCACAATAAGGACCACCCATTGTTTGGTGTTTTTAGTGAAGTGAAGAGCTCCTTTAGTGCCAGACTAGTGACACCAAGGTGCTCTATGGAGAGATTTAGAAGGTCCTTTATACCTGGTGCAGTGAGGTGTTTTAATGAACATTGCTGTTGACTGCTGAGTGTTGTGGATTGTTTGATTGATGTTGATGTGATGCTTTGCACTTAACTTGTACTGCCTGAGTCTGTATGTTTCCTTGCTGTATGTTGGCTGTCTTGTGAGAAGGTGACATTCAATTTCCCCTCCAAGGGATTAATAAAGTTCTTATCTTATCTTATTGTTTACCTATAATAATATTTATTTGTATTTTGTAAAATACTAAACCGAATGTTAAAAAAACAACATATTTCTTTGTAGAAATTAACCTAATACTGTATTACTGTTTAAATGCAGAAAAAACATAATACAAAAAGCAATATAATGCAGTTTAAATGACAACATCTTAGTGTTAAAATAAGATTATTTGTAGATTTTGATAGGAATTTATGGGGAATATGTGGCATAAAATGTCTTATAATGAGACTTGTCCAGTTAAATAATGGTGTTTGTTTGGTATTTTTCAGTGAAATGGGATTCTATGTAGAACAAGTCAAAACTAGGACTAGGTGGCATCGTGGTTGTTGTGGTTTGTACTGTCGCCTTAAAGCAAAAGGGTTCAGGATGCGAACCTGCCAGATACTCCGGCTTCCTCCCACAGACCAATAACATACAGCTTTGGTTAATTGGTCACTCTATATTGCCATTAGGTGTGAATGGTTGTCTGTCTACTCTATATCTGTGATGGACTGGTGACCTATCTTGGGTGTTCCCCGTCTCCCACCCCATGACAGCTGGGATTGGCTCCACCCCCACCCCCCCACCCCCCCCTGACCTTTTAGAGACGATAAGCAGTATGGATTTTTTATGTAAATTGGTTTATTAACATAATGGTCATGCTAATTCAGCAGAAATCAAATAATGAATTTACTGGGTTAAAATGTCATTTCAAACACTTTTTTGCCGTATTTTTTACAGTATTATTCTGGCAACCACAGCTGCTAGTTTTTATCTGTAAAAACGACATGTTTATCTCATTTTACTGCTGAAATATATGAGCAGGTTAGTGATGTGTTTGATGCATTAACCATCCATCCATGTTCCTCCATCAATCCAGGTTTGTCTCAGTAGCAGCCAGCAATGTGAAGTTATTCCTGTACAGGTGGAATATACACGGTCGCCCATAAAGTCGGAATAATTTAGTTTTCAGACACATTCCTCTCTTTATTTTCAATTTATACACATCAGTAATCCCCTTTGACCAGGTATAATGAGATTGATCAATACAATTTTGAAAATATAAACACTTCATCTATCAAGAATAAATCACATTGTCACAATCATTTCATTGAAAGAGGTAAAAAATATTTTATTCCAACTTTATGGGCGACTGTGTATATTCCACCTGTACAGGAATAACTTCACATTGCTGGCTGCTACTGATCATTGCAGCCATAGACTGTATATAAGAAATGGACGTAACATCCATGACGTCACCCATTGTTTTGTGGACTGCTGCTCAGAAGCCAATAGTATCAGATCTGAGCCGCGCCATCTTGAAAATTTCAGGTGCATGCTGGGAAAAATAAAAACACTGATTCTACTTATATGGGCATCAGGAGGAGCATGAGGCGCCCTCCTGAACCTGTGAACCAATCAACCTGTCAATCACGACGTAGCCACGCCCTAATGCATACCCTGCTTTATCGTCAAATATAAAATCAGGGAGGCCAAAATGTCCCAAATGAACATCATACTGCATTGAAGAAGGCTTTAAACTAGCGATTGAGACCATAAACACATTTTGAAAACGTTTACTGAGGTTAGAAATCAAGTGAGAAGTTGGTGAATTCTCCATTGACTTGTATAGAGACGGAAGTCCTTTTGACACCAAAACGGTCGCCCCCTGGTGGCCTTTTGATAGAATGCAGTTTTAAGTTACTTCCTCGTTGGCATCATTTCAGAGGACCAGAACTCCCCGCCTGGTTTTATCCCTCAACTGTGGTCATGAGGTCTTGGTAGATACTCAGGAAAAATATACAGAAGCCAAATGATTCATTATAAAAATGTAATTAAGGTAAGATGTACACAATCACATTTTGATTCCTGAAATTTACAAATATATTTATTGAGGTTTTCCATTTTAATACAAAAAAAGAAGTGACATTTTGACATATTGTACCTTTTTTTCATTCCACACTATATAACCTTGGTGTCGTCCTCCCCAGTCAAATTGACCCCGTCTGTTTTGACTGTTCCTTCTTTCCTCCCTTCCTTCTCTCTTTCTTTCCTTCCTCTCTCTTTCTTCCCTTCCTTCTTTCCTTCCTCCATCCCCTTTTCTTCCTTCCTTCTGTCCTTCCTTCCTCCCTCCCTCCTTCTTTCCTTCCCTCCTTCCCTTCCTTCTTTCCTCTGTCCTTCTTTCCTTTCTCCCTCCCTCCCTCCTACCTTCCTTCCTTCCTTCGTCCTTCCTTCCTTTCCTTTCCTCCCTTTCTTCCTCCCTCCTATACTTCCTTCCTTCCTCCTTTCTTTCCTTCCTTCTCTCCTTCCTTCCTCCTTTCCTTCCTTCTTCCTTCCTCCCTCCCTCCTTTCCTTCCTTCTTCCTCCCTTCCTCCCTCCTTTCCTTCCTTCTTCCTTCCTCCCTCCCTCCTTTCCTTCCTTCTTCCTCCCTTCCTCCCTCCTTTCCTTCCTTCTTCCTCCTGTCATTCCTTGACTCAAGGACAACAGGAGGGATGTAAGATGAAATGGTTTCTGAATAATAAACAGGCATATAGTGTGGATGATTTAGATTTACTCTGACAGTAATTTCGCTCCTTTTTCATTATTATTTACATTGTCTTTAATAACACATGTATTTCATTTTGCAGGGTAAATGTTTTTTTAGCCCATCAAGAGACAAGCGTAGCAAATTAGCTCAGGCTGTTTATTTTATACTGTTATATTATACGCTCATCATGAATCTGTTGCTGTAAAAATAAACGTGAATAAATAACTAATAAAAAAAGGAGCTTTGATGCCGCTCAGTTATATTAATAGAAGCACCGTGAGTCAAAAAGTCTTAATAGTTTGAATCCTGGTCACAGTTAATATTCAGATGTTCTGTGTTATTCTTTCATTGGTGTAACAAAGGTAAAGATTAATGGATTTTTTAAGATAAGCACCTGGATGAAACACTGGTGCCTGTACATCTGAGCATGCTGTAAGCTCAAACTGATTTTTAATGGTATATATTTATAGAAAAAAAGAAGGGAATTTTTGCATTTATATTACTGCAATTATTTACTTAAATAGCCGTTTTGAGAAGGAGATATAAACCCTCCTGTTGTCCTCGAATCAAGGAAGGAAGGGAGGAAGAAGGAAGGACAGGACGGGGGAAGGAAGGAGGGATGGAAAGGAGGGAAGAAGGAAGGACGGAGGAAAGAAGGAAGGAGGGGGGGAAGAAAGAAGGAAAGGAGGGGGAAGGAAGGAGGGAAGGAAGGAAAGGAGGGAGGAAGGAAGGACGGAGGAAAGAAGGAAGGAAGGGGGGAAGAAAGAAGGAAAGGAGGAAGGAAAGGAGGGAGGAAGGGAGGAAGAAGGAAGGAAAGGAGGGGGAAGGAAGGAGGGAAGGAAGGAAAGGAAGGAAGGAAGGAAGGACGGAGGAAAGAAGGAAGGAAGGGGGGAAGAAAGAAGGAAAGGAGGAAGGAAAGGAGGGAGGAAGGGAGGAAGAAGGAAGGAAAGGAGGGAGGAAGGAAGGAGGGAAGGAAAGAAGGAAGGGAGGAAGACAGAAGGAACAGTCAAAACAGACGGGGTCAATTTGACCCGGGAGGACGACACAAAGGTTAATTCATTTTAATAAAGATACTGGCTGCATGTTATTCTTGCCACCACCTTGGAAGTGTGTGTGTGTAATATCATAAACTAAACTTTCTTGCCTGATGAAAGTCTGACGGACCGAAACGTTGCATCTCAATAAAACTTTATCAATGAGCCTTTTTTCATTTTTAGTGCTGATATATAAATGTGGAATATAGTTCATCACTGCAGAGTATACTGGGCCTTGCTTATTGCATCATACAGTAATGTTTGGTTTTGATACCCATGTGAAGGTTTTATGTGGTCATTAACTGATTATCATAAATACGATGTCAGTCCTCTCTTTGAGGCATGCGCAAGAAAACAAATCATTTCATGACGTGAAAGAGAGAGCGGACTGTGCATAAATATTTCTGAATTGCCTGAAAACTGTTTATATGTGGCAGCAAATGAAAGCTGAAATGGCTTCTGTTCTCATGCATCCTATATGATGCAAAAACGGGACATTAATATTGGTAATCTCTACTGTGTGTGTGTGTGTGTGTGTGTGTGTGTGTCCTGGCATGTATTTACCAGCGAAGTATTTTGACCTTTTCCTCCTCATGAACTCTGTCAGAAACCATTAGAGAGAGCAAGCCAGAGGAGTGTGTAAGAACATCTGTGGCTTTCTGTGTGTGTGTGTGTGTGTGTGTGTGTGTGTGTGTGTGTGTGTGCATGCAATTGTGTTTATACCAAGGATTTTTTTGTTTTTGTTTTTTTTCCTTACGAAGGACAGGGTTGGTAAAGATTCAGCATACAAATTTGATCATCTGTAGCCAGTGTGTGTTACTGTCCAGCAGTTATTGCCATTAACCCTCCTGTTGTCTTCGAGTCAAGGAAGGAAGGGAGGAAGAAGGAAGGAAGGAAGGGAGGGAGGAAGGAAGAAGGAAGGAATGGAGTAAGGAAGGAAGAAGGAAGGGAGGAAGGAAGGAGGGAGGAAGGAAGGGAGGAAAGAAAAGGGAGGAAGGAAGGACGGAGGAAAGAAGGAAGGAAGGGAGGAAGGAAAGAAGGAATGAGGGAGGGAGGGAGGGAGTAAGGAAAAGAGGAAGGAAGGAAGGAAAGGCAGAGGGAAGCAAAGAAGTAGGGAGGGAAGAAGGAAGGACAGAAGGAAGGAAGAAAGGGGGATGGAGGAAGGAAAGAAGGAAGGGAGAAAAGACAGAGGAAGGAAAGAAAGAGAGAAGGAGGGAGGGAGGAAGGACAGATGGAAGGAAGGAAGGAAGGAAGGAAGGAAGGAAGGGAGGAAAGAAGGAACAGTCAAAACAGACGGGGTCAATTTGACCCGGGAGGACGACATGAATGTTAAGTTCATCATCTTTGGTTTTGTTTGTGTGGTATTAAATGAAAAGAAGAAACATAAAACACAGTGATTACATACAGCTGCTGCTATTGTTGCGTTAACCTCTCAGCTCCAGAAAACAAATCCATAAAAACTTTATTTCCATATTGCATGCAGAGCAGACACTGTGAAGAATGCAGTAATGGTGTTGAGGCTCAGATGATGCATAAATAGATGTTCACCCCTACAGGCATAAACATGTGATAAGTGTGAGAGAAGAATATTTTTAGACGCAGCAATTGTTTTAAATATCACATGGTGCAATAAGTGTCACGCAGCTCATCAACACAGAATTTAAACATCTGCTCCAAGGTTGATTTGAGGAGGCCCCATTTGTTTACATTTTATTTTTTTTGTGAGGTTTGTGGGGGCCAAAGAAGAACCGGAGCCTTTTCAATACACACACAATAAGACAGGGGTGTCAAACATATGGCCCGTGGGCCAGAACCGGCCCACCAAGGGGTCCAATGAGTAACTTTGCAAAGTATGAAAATTGCAGAAAAAGTAGGCTTATATACATTTTTCAATCAAATGCTCCTCAACCTTTGTGACATCCTCCCGGGTCAAATTGACCCCGTCTGTGTTGACTTTTCCTTCCTTCCTTCCTTCCTCTGTCCTTCCTTCCTCCCTCCCTTCCTCTTTTCCTTTCTCCCTCCCTCCCTCCTTCCTTCTTTCCTCCCTCCCTCCTACCGAGGAAGAAGATTTATAAATGCCTCAACACTCTCTTGTTCCATCTGACAAAAGTGGCACAAAGTTGAAGGGGAACGAAGAAGTGCTTTGCAAATGATAATTTTTGTGAAAAAGAAGGACGGACAGCTAAAGAAAAGCATATTAGTGAATAAATAAAGTTTGGAGAGAGAGGTGTTGATGTGATATTTGAAGACAGCGAGAGATTCTGCTATATTATTATTTTTATCAGGTTTGTGGGGCAATAGAAATGCCAGAGCCATTTCATGTTGATATAAGGCAAAACTTGAATGGTTACCATGACAACCCATGGTTATTTTAAGTGAACGATTGCTTGTCGTGTTAATACATGAGGTGTTTGTATTGGTCAGAATGGAGCTGAAATCATTAGAGTAAATTAGTGAGATATTTTTTGAAGCGATTCTGCCTGAATTTGGTAACTTGTCCCAAATATTGGAGTGACATGAGACATATTTGGCTAATTGAAATTTAGATTTGGCTAATAGACATTTTGAACCATTTGCTGAGGTTTCACACTGTGCATGCTGGCAGCTCCGCCGGAGGGACATTACAGAAGTCAATGTGAAGTGATCAGTGTTTGTAGAAGGAGCTGAGCAGTATAATCAGTCAAATGAGGCCTGATGTTGTAAATAAATGACCAAGTGACGATTCGACATTATTCCACACTAACAGGCAATATCCACAAATCTCTCTCTTTCCTCCCTTCCTCCATCCCCTTTCGTCCTTCCTTCTGTCCTTCCTCCTTTCCTCTTTTCCTTTCTCCCAACCTCCCTCCTTCCTTCTTTCCTCCTTCCTTCCTACCTTCCTTCCTTCCTTCTTTCCTTCGTCCTTCCTTCCTTTCCTTCCTCCCTTCCATCCTTCCATCCTTCCTCCCTTCCTTTTCTTCTTCCTTCCTTCCTTCCTCCCTCCTTTTCTTCCTTCTTCCTTCCTTCCTTCCTTCCTTCCTTCCTTCCTTCCTTCCTTCCTTCCTTCCATCTTTCCTTCTTACCTTGACTCGAGGACAACAGGAGGGTTAATGATGAATAACCCTCATGCGTGAATCATACTAATTATAATAGACTAATTTCATGGATTATCTATGTTAATGAGAAAGCAGAAAAATAGAAATGCATGGCAAAAACAGCATATTGTCAATACTTTAGAGACCTTCTAAAATCTCATAAATCATGTTTTCAACAGAGCTCGTGTCTTATTAAGTGCATCGAAGCTCTCCCAGGCTCCCCGCTGTTCGCACCCAGTTAATGGTGCTTCAAATGTAAATGACTAATTTAACTAAACGCTCTCCAGACAGCAGATGCATTTAAACCGTCCGCACGTCGGGTAAGGCAGTCTGTATTTATCTAGTGATTATTATTGGTGATTCATACAATATCTGCTGTCCACAGCTGCTTTATACTGTATGAAAAACTTCAAAATAATACAGCCAGAAGACAGCAGGACAGATAGACATGACCGGAGCTTTTATGCACGTTTGTTCACCTTCATTAAATCACATGACCAGGGACTTACGGAGCAGAATTTTCCAATTTCAGTTCTATCCAATCTGCTGATGCCTGACTATCATGCTGGAGACTGGGGTTTGTTTCCCACTTGGGCTGAAAAGATTCAAGTGTGACACCCGGACAAGTGTGGGGAACATTTTGGGGGGGTGAATGTTATGGATGCAATTGTACAATATAACCCCTAACCCTGTGGGAACATAGAGCTGACCCCACCATTGCACCATTCAGGTAAATCCACTAAAATTTAATCTCAAATGTGTTTAATATTTGCCTGAATCTGCATGTCCAAATTAAACGTTAAGAGGAAAGAGAAGAGTTTTGAAACTAGCTTTGTTAGCTATAAGCTGTTAGCCTAAAGGTATGAGGGACAGCTGAGGGGGGAAATAGATCAATTTGGGAATATGTGACCAAACAACACCCATTCAATAAAGACATGTGGTAAAAAGGACAACAACAGAGAGCTAATGTGTTTGTGACAGAAAGAGAAGTTTTTCTATTCCCTGATTTTAAAGTTTGTCATTGTTTTACATCTCATGGTCCAGCTTTGCAAACACCTTTCTGTTTAGCGAGATGTTGCCTAGCTACAGAAAGAAGCAAGAAGAAGCAGGTGGGGATTCTTCACCTCTGTGTCGTCAGTATGTCTGGCATCATCTGTTATACAACTCCCCATTTATCTGGAACGTACCACGATGACACGGTGGCGGAGATAACAAGTCATATATGCATAAAAACAAACAGTGGATTCTGTTATTTACAACCTTTAGTTGCCTTTAATTGCTCTCATTTATGTTAAATATTGACCTGTGACTATCACTACCTGATAACAAATAGGAGATCATTAGGAGGGTAACATTATACACCCCCCCCCCCCCGACTTTTACGATGGTGAGCGTCCAGATGCTTAATTAAACAACAGAGCTGTGCACATGGGACACAAGTGGTATTTGCAATTAACATACTGCATGTGATGCATTTAGGGACGGCTGATAAACACCTGAACACAACCACTCGGTAAATTTGAAGTGGTCCTGTTGCATTAAGCGCTGACGAGGACTGTCCAAACACAGCGTATCGTCATGGCTGCTGATTACTCCGACAAGCTGCAGCAGTGTGGCTAATCCTGTTTTCCACTTACAGCTGGAGGTGTGGTCGCAATCACACAGATGTCTCTTTGTTTACATATGACCTTTGTACTTATGTTGATAAATATATAATAATATCACAAATGCATAATATTGATTGATATATAACCCTAACCCTGAAAGTGATTGATTACTAATCCTGTGCATTAAATACATTGTTATTAGTTTTTAGACAAAACACAGGAAGAATTAAGCCAATTAATTTAAAAAACAATGTTTGACTAATTAAACTATAAAGAAACACATGTTCAATTCTGCAGGATTGAGATATAGCATCTGAAAAATCTGAGTACAAATGGTCAATATCACTAAAATGTGCATTATTAATCCTGTCCATTTAGCATTTAACGTGACATTTTTATTTGTTTTTAGGTGAAACACATGAAGAATTAAGCCAATTAAGGAAAAAAACTGAATGCATGATTAATTAAACTATAAAGAAGACTCCATTATTTTATTATACTCTTTTGATGACAGATTGAGCATGGGTGGTACCAATCTGTCATTCTTCACAGATAATTTCCAGCTGCTATTTTTTGTTTTTGTTTTGTTCTGCCTTCGTCTTTAAAATAACCTAAAGTTGTTCTCTATTGATTTCAAGCCAAGGGACATAGTCAAGCCCGAAATGATTCATACCCCTGGCAAATTTTGACTTAAAGTTACTTTTATTCAGCCAGCAAGTTTTTTTTTTTATTGGAAATGACACAGGCGTCTCCCAGAAGATAATAAGACGATGTAGAAGAGGCATCATTGTGGAAAAAAATATTTCCCAGCTTTTATTTACATTTGAACAAAAAGTGGGCAAAATTCCAAATCAGAAGCACTTGGCTGAGATTAGTTATTCCTACCTCACACTAATAACAATTTAAAACAACTTCCACCACTGCAGCTGAGCGGTTCTGCTAGATGCTACTATGTCATGTTTTATAGCTGGAAGGAACCAAGTACTGTAAATAAAAGCAACTCTTGTTTATATATTATTAAAGCTAATCAAAAACTCTGATTGTGAATATAGATTTGCCCATTTCTAAAGCCATGTAATTGTCACAGTCTGCTCCACTCTGCAGTCAGCCACACCCACCTCATCAGCCAACTCTGTTCACCTGAGCGCTCAGCTGCAACTCATCTGTAACTGGGTTCCTCCTCCACCCGCTACACTCATTTCAAACATTTGAATGAGCGCGACGGCTCTGTGTAGACACAAAAGTGAAAGTAGAAAGATTATTCTTATTTTAAAATATTAGTACAAACTGAAGAACAGACAGAGAGTGAATTCTTATCAAATTCCCAATCAGCCCAGATTTTTAGATCAAAGCGTGGAAAGCAGAGGATTGGTCAGCAGATCAGAGGAGACAGAAGAATGTGGCTGAGGAGGCCAAAGATAACAAATCAGCACATCCATAAAAACTACATTAAAAAGTGTGAAAATTCCCGTCCTGTTAGTTTGTCTGTGGAAAACTTATCAAGCAGCAATCAGAGGAAATGTTGGGTTTTTATCAGCAGAAACTTAAAATAAAAGTTAATTCACAAAGGTTCATTTAAAAGCTACAAAAGCACTGAGAGTTGAATAGTGCTTCTGTACCATTCAACCTGCTTTTAAAAAGCACAACTTTCTTTCTATTACAGCCAGCAGAAACAGAACAACATGCACATCCAATTGCAGTTGTGTTCGTGGCCTAAAGTCAGATGTCAATACAGTATTGACTATGTTTCTCCTGCTTTGCTCCACGAATTCCATTAAGTTTGCAAACTTTTGACCTTCTTCCAGCTCATTTGAAATGTCCTGCAAATTGGTTTATGAACAAAGCCATTAGCTAGAGGAGGGGACAACATTAAATCTGTTCCACTGTGTACACACACACACACACACATACTCACAATTAAAAACCCTCTGTGGAGATCAACGCACAGCGCTCACAGAGACTGATGCTGCTTGCTTATTTAAGAATTGACTAAGAGAGGGAAATATTCATTAGTCTAGATGCACTGAGCACAAACCACTGGAGAGTTGTGTGGTGAAGAGCTAATGATAGAGCTAAAACATTAGACATGAGTCATCTAAGATGAGGGCAGGACTGAGTTTGATTACTTATCTGCTTGTATTCCCTCAGTAGTTCACTTCACTTGATTAAATGATTCTCACAAGAAGAAATTGTGGAGGTTAAGTTGCAATAGGCGAAATCTCCAACATCACACTTTTATTTAGCAATATGTTTTATTTCCAGGGTACAGAAAATGTGTCAATATCAGAATCATAAAATCAGAAAGCCTTTATTGTCATTGCATAGGAATACTACTAAATTAGTTGTGATGCATTTCCAACATAAAAACACAGGACAAAAAGTGCAAAAAGTGAATAAATATAAAAGTATTTAAAATGCAGCAAAGTGATTAGTGCATGGCAGTAAGGCAAGGCAGCTTTATTTATATAGCGCAAATAACAGTAAGAATTGGAAATAAAAAAACAAAAACATGCAATTTGAGAAATAAAAATGAAACCCAATAATAGTAAAACATGGAAGTTCCAATTTTTTCGACCACACGGACAACCACCTAACACTATCTCTTCCATAGATCCTCATCATGTACTCTAACAGATGGTACCGGTAGTAATGTTTACTAATTATTTGAGTTTTTGTTTATTCAGTGTGCTGATGGCTGTGAGAAAGAAACTCTCTGATTCTGGTGGTTCGTGTTTTGGCCGGATGGTACCAGTTCAAAGAGATGTTGGGGACCAGGGTGAGGGGGATCTTTAATGATATTTTATGCTCCGCTGATGTAGTGTGAGGCGGCAAGTCCTTCCAGCAGGGGGGCAGGGGACAGTCGGTGATCTTTTCTGTTGCCTTGATGACTCGTTGCAGAGCCTGCATACCACACTGTGATGCAGTAAGTGAGGACGCTCTCGATAGCTTTCTCTCAACGTTGTTCCTCCTGAGCACTGTGAGGAAGTAAATGGGGTGAATCTGCCCCCATCTCTGCAGGGCTGAGGTATAGAGACTGTGGTATGTGGTATGTTAACATATGCAATTTTATTTTGACTTACATAACTACTTCCCTCTGATTCAAAAGACATGGACCATTGCTATGCTGACGATACCCAGCTCTTCTTATCATTTCTGCCAGAAGACTTCACAGTCTCAGCATGGATGTTGTGATGCCTCGCTGATTTGTCGGCATGGATGAAGGAATAAAATCTTCATCTTAACCTTTTTAAGACTGAGCTCTTTGTCATTGTAGCCAGTCCCTCTGTACAACAACATATCAATATTTAGCTCATCTCGTGCCCACAAAGTCTGCCAGAAACGTGGGTGTCATGATTGAATTATTAATTCATTATTATGCTCATTTCCAGCTCTATATTTTATTCTGGGACTCCACTACAGTAGCTTTGCATGATTCACAGTTTTAAAAAACCCTCTGTATTTATCCTATACTTGCTCTTTACACATGGTGCATGACTTCAATTACCACTGGTGATGTTTTTATATAAACATAATTTCCTTTTAATGAAATAACATTAGCATACTACAAAAAAACCAAACATGAAGTCCTGTACTCCCTGCCAGTCAGATTTGTGTGACTGTAGATGGTAACATTTATTATTGAGTTTAAATGATTATCTCTCCAAAGTAGGTAGATTTTTGTTTGACAAGTTTTCAATTAGCCTCTCCAGTTGATATATTTTGTATGGTTATACCCTCTTTTCTATTTTAACACATGAACATGAATGAAAAGCCTTTTCCTGGCTTTTGTTACCACTTCATGTGCGGTTCGTTCTTATTTGTTGTTTGATTGTTTTCATTGTGCAATCTGCCAACACTTGCCAACACTCAAGCATAAAAGCTCTTGTCTGCTACTCGTCACAATGTGCTCGATTTTTCTTCTTTTTTAATCATTTTTCTCTGTCTCTTCTTCAAGGAACTCTATAAAGAATTTCAAAGTGTCAAAATCATTTAAATGTATGACTTGACAAAAGGTGCTACATTAAATGATCTTAACCATGTTGAGCCTTTGCTTTAGTCTTGTTCTGCTTCTGTTAATCCCCAGAAATCCTCCAGAACTTAGATATCCCCAATCCATAGTCACTTGTTTTCTATGAGGCTCAAATGAGAGAGAAGAGAAGTCCATCAGCTAAACACAAAGTCAGCAGTCAGAAGACGAGTGGAACATAACCAGCAGCAGAGAGACGCAGGGGAAACTAAAAAAGGGGGGGAAAAACGAACACTTTGTTGGTTCTTTAGCAGCCTCTTAAGGTGCTTAAAGGACTGTTTGTATTGTAATGCATACTTCACCTCCAAAGGGCTCAGAAGACAAGAGCGTTTGTTTCCTGGTTACAGTACGACGGCTGCAGGGCTTGAGGGATGCATGCAGGAAAGATTCAGGTTCTTGGCAAAGCCTCAAAGGTGTGAAGCTGAATAGGTTTACAGCTGAGCCACTTAACACTGTCTTAACGCTCCTCTGAGGGCCTGAGGCGGACAATTTAGACAAGGTGTGCTACGTTGGCAGTATTGGAAGTGTAAGAGATTTACAATCCTGGCCTTCTCATTGCAATATTTGATGAACAGTGACACCAGATGTTCATTATTTGAGATGTTTCCATTGACTCATCATTGGAGGAAGATTGAAAAGTTTGTAAATTACCAAAAAGTTTCTCAGTATTTTGTAGAGTGAAGAAGCTTATCAAAGTCTGTGTGACGTTTATGTGATGTTATCATTGGTCAGACAATACAAAACTCTAGTTTGCTCATTTGGATGCACAATGAACTCTCACCAATAAGAATAGGGGGGAAAAAGGCTGGCATGATTATTTAATCTCGAAGTCAGATTACATTTTGTGTCATTTGCATAGAGGTGGAGCATACACAAACTGAAGGAAAGAAAACTCATCATAATACTCAGAACATCAAATGGATTTAGCACAACAGGATATACGATGTAAGGCTTAAATGAGGATGTAAATTGAAATGGAGCTGCAGGTTTGCCCCTAATGATTCCCACACTTCTTACTTCAGATCTGATTTAGGCGAGATCTCATGTTGTTTCAGCGCAAAGTAAAAGAAAATACATCTTCATGCTGCTTAAATGGTAAATGGTAAATGGCCTGTACTTATATAGCGCCTTTCTAGTCTTTTCGACCACTCAAAGCGCTTTACAATACATTTCATTCACCCCATTCACACACATTCATACACTGATGGCAGGAGCTACCACGCAGGGTGCCAACCTGCACATCAGGGGAAGCTAATCATTCATACACATTCATACACCGTTGGCACAACAACGGGAGCAATTTGGGGTTAAGTGTCTTGCCCAAGGACACATCGACATGTGGACTGGAGGAGCTGGGAATCGAACCGCCAATCTTCCAATTGGTGGACGACCGCTCTACCTCCTGAGCCACAGCCGCCCCACGGCTGTTTACTCAAATATTATTGGGAGATAGTAATTAGTGAGTGCAAAGTGCCTTGGTTACTCCAGTCCTCCATCCTATGAAGCCTGGATGAGAGATGTTCTTCATTTTAGTAACTTAAGAAAGAATAAATACACACTGCACACACAATGTAAGAGAAATGTAGAGTTACAGGTTGTCAAACTCCTTTTACTGTGCCTTACATTTATATGGAAAACCTATTGATTAACTTCTCCATCAATCAATGGGGGTTTATATTTTGACTGCGTCGTTAAAAGACACATTAGCTGAACCTCCTATTGTCTTTCTGACAAAGTAGCTGCTCAATAAGTGTCTGCCGCCCCTAGAATTCTGTGGCATTACACCATACTTTGTGGTTTACCGTGGTTTTTACCACCAGGAACCAAGGATGAAATCTAAGGGGACATGACATAAGTTTGTAACATACATCACATAGTCAAAATTCTGCTGCTCTGAATACTGCATTTACAAAATAACTTCTACTCCATCAAACTGATTGCAAACACTGATCCATAAGTTGTTTCATGGGTTGTTTTTTTTTTTATTTAAACAGTGACAGTGTGCAATAAAACATGAACCCTGTATAAAACAAGGAGAGATGCATTGCACCAGGTTTTAGCAAGTTGCTATTTTCCACCCATAGTTGTTGTCGACATGTTTGAGAAGTTTGGCATATTGAGTAAACAATGAGAAAAATAAGTAAAATCCTACTACTGTACTACTTTACAAATTTTAAAAAGGGATTTACTCTGAATGATGAATATTTGTAACCAAGCAAGAACAACTGTAGTTAGGCCGAAGCAATTCAAGAACTGTATCCATCTAGAGGCAGGCATTGAAAACTAGCTTCGGCTATAATCAATCTTTATTTATACATAATGCCAAATCACAGCAATCGTACTCTTTAATTTAATTTAATTTAACGGACTCAACATTCCCACATGAGCAAAGCACTTGGCGACAGCAGCAAGGAAAAACTCCCCTTTTAACGGGAAGAAACCTCAGGCAGAACCGGACTCTAGGTGGGCGACCATCTGCATCGCCCAGTTGGGGTTGAGGGAGAGAGAGAGAGAAAGGGAAGGGAGAAAAGGAGACGAGATAGAGAAGAGAGAGATACCACATACCCTTAAATACTGTACTATGTGGTATTAGGTCATCCTATACTTGTCCCTATAAAAAATTAACATTAAATAAACAGATACAATGTGAGTTCAGTTCAGTTTATTGTCACTTCCATCATACACCTTCAGCATATACAGAAGCGAGATACCATTTTCCAGATTCATGATGTTCAAACAACAGGCAGTCACACTGAGAACAGTCACTCATTTAATAGAAAAGAAACAAAAGAAACAGATATTTAAACACATGAACACGATTTAAAAAACAAAAGAGCAGCATAATTTAGTGCTGCTCTTACTTAAAGTTGTAAAATGCATTTAGCATTCAGTTCTCATCCATTTTAATCCCTGACTGGAGGAATGAGTGGCAGCTTGTAGAGGGAGTTCATTGCCCTGATGGCCTGGAGAAAGAAACTATTACACAGTCTGGAGGATTTGGCCCTGATGCTTCGTAGCCTCCTACCAGAGGGCAGGAACACGAAGGGGTGGTGGGACGGGTGAGAGGGGTCCAGCATGATGTTTGAGGCCTTTCTGGCACATCGGTCTTTGTAAATGTCTGCTAGGGCTGGGAGTGGGGCGCCGATGAGCAGAGCAGTTTCCATACCACCCAGTAATTCAGTGGGTCAGGATGCTTTCTATTGTACCTTTGTAGGATGTTGTCATGATTGAAGGAGGGGATTTGGCCTTATTGAGTCTCCACAGGAAGTAAAGACGCATCTGGTCTTTTTTGGTGAGAGCAATGGTGTTTGTGGACCATGTGATGTCATCTGCAATGTGCACCCCCAAGAAACTTAGTACTTAATAGGCAGTGTTGGGAAAGTTCACTTTCTACATGAACTAGTTCAAAGTTCAGTTCACAAATTTTAAAATAAACTACTTCATAGTTCATAATGTGAACTATGAATTAGTTCATTTTTTCACAGTTCCAAAAATGAACTAATTCATAGTTCTTTTTTTGCAAGCTATTATTTTTCAAAATTATTGCCACAGCCCATATCGAACCACAGACAGCAATTATTTGATCAGTTTTAACACTGAAACTATGCGTCAGATTTCAAAATAGTTTAAAGTAATCATATGAAAATGCTGTATTAATGGTGGAGGCAGAGTCTGAGGTAGTGCTGCTCTGCTGCCTTCATTTGTTTTTGCCTCCATGCTTCGCATTTTGATGACGCATGCGGCGGTGCGACTCTGTGGTGGCTGCTTTTGCCAGATCGGGTTTTTTACATTACATATTAAGGCCTGTTTAGGGTGTGTTTTAGCCGGGTTTTCTCTCTTGAACTGTGACAGAGCGCCGTTCACAAACGCCAGAATGAACGTGTTCACAATAACGTTCATCAGGCAGAAATACAGAACGTTCAGTTCACGTTCGGCCAAAATATGAACGAGTTCATGAATGATCGTTCGTTGAACGCGTTCAGGAACGCCGCTGTCAGTAGGTGTAAAATAGTGGTGAGCTATAAACCACCAACTAACCCAGGCTACAGTTTTCTGATAAAAAGGTTTAGATATGGACGTTTTTAAACCACTGTCTAAGTTCAGTAATTTAAATAGAGCTATTACGAGAGCACCTTTTTAAAAGTAATGTGAAAAGTGTGACATTAGTAATTACTGTGACTCACTGAGGAATATAATCATAGGCTTTAAGATGTAGTCCGCTCAAATCAAAGTGACTGCAGTATAATTTATCAGTTGATTGTGGAGAACATTTCTGAAGCTGTCCTCATTTCCTGTCGCAACTTTTGAGTCAGTTCTTTCCCTCCTAACAACTTCATCATAGACAGCCATGAAAGCCTTGTAAGACAGATGGTGAATGTCTACGTTGTTTTTCCTTGATAGTTGTTTTCAGCAGCTCTGTCGGACATCTCTAGCTTACTGATGGATGACTGCACCATCTGTGAAGATCTATTGCAAGATGTTTGTTGTTTGGTTTTTTTAGAAACTAACTGAACAATTAACCCTTACATACTGTTCAGAGTCCAATTTGACCTGTTTTTACATTTGACAGCTGTAAAAAAACTTTTCCTAATATGACACACAGTATCAATAATTGAAATAAAATGCATCATTTTTTATTTTTGTGCAGCTGATACACATTTTTATATACGTAAATATACAAATTTGACCTGTGTTTCTTCATGTTAATCATAGACTGTATATAAGAAATGGACGTAACATCCGTGACGTCACCCATTGGTTTGTGGACTGCTGCTCGGAGGCCAATAGTATCGGATCTGAGCAGCGCCATCTTGAAAATTTCAGGTGCATGCTGGGAAAAATAAAAACACGGATTCTACTTACATTGGCATCAGGAGGAGCATGAGGCGCCCTCCTGAACCTGTGAACCAATCAACCTGTCAATCACGACGTAGCCACGCCCTAATGCATACCCTGCTTTATCGTCACATATAAAATCAGGGAGGCCAAAATGTCCCAAATGAACATCATACTGCATTGAAGAAGGCTTTAAACTAGCGATTGAGACCATAAACACATTTTGAAAACGTTTACTGAGGTTAGAAATCAAGTGAGAAGTTGGTGAATTCTCCATTGACTTGTATAGAGACGGAAGTCCTTTTGACACCAAAACGGTCGCCCCCTAGTGGCCTTTTGATAGAATGCAGTTTTAAGTTACTTCCGCGTTGGCCTCATGTCAGAGGACCAGAACTCCCCGCCTGATATTAATACATAAAATATAATATATCATTATAAAATGTTCTCCTGGAGCATAAAATAGTGATTGTGAATGTCTTTTTTCCCCATAATATTAATCAAACAGAAGGATTAATCAATCATTTATTAATGACTGATGGGGAATTTATGAATGTGAATTGGTGTAGAGACTAATTATGAGTCAGAATATGAAGGGTTGACACAGAGCAGAAGAGCAGAATGGGTATAAATTCAACAGCACAAGTGTCAGATTGCATTAATTATAATTATTTTTGTTAATTCTTCACTAATTAAATCAACTTTTTTAGTTTTTGCTGGAGAGGCTGTCTGAATCAAACCCTCCTTGGCACAACCAAACAATACAGATATAAAAACAATAAAAAACACTATTGGACTCTCTTCATAACATCATGGGAAGCCGTTAGCATAACTGAATTTGAAAAACTATATTGCAGGTGATTTGTGCAAAAGTTGGAGTGTAATGTGTCAGAAGGGGAAAAAAATATTGCAACAATAGACATAAGCTCCCCTGTGGAGTTGAATGCCTGGTATTAGGTGTCGTTGTTAATGGATTGGATGTGTTATACTGTCGCAGCTTCAGATTGAAAGTTATTGTATCCTTGTTCGAGTCAATTAGGAAGACATAAGGGGTTCAGTAGCAAAAACCTAAAGGAGAGTACCAGGAAGGTTTTAATATGCAAGTGAAAACAGGTTTAGCTCACAGTTGAAATTCTCCTTTGCCTATTGTCTGCATTTGTGTGTTGTTTCAGAGGTTGGTTCCTATGCTAAGTAAGCATCAGATAGATAGAAGATCAGGTAATGGAGGTAATTTTGGTGTGTTGCAATTAAAATATGAGATTAAGTCCAATAAATTCAACAAAGTTACAATAAACTTTAGAGCAACTGCATTTGAATTTTGCATAAAAAACTGAGTAAAAAGCTAATATTCCTCCTCCTTTCATGTCCTTTGAAGAAACAAAAATGGATTAATCAAGTAAATTAGTGTGTACATCTCCATCCTTCATCTTTATGTGTATTTATTGAGTCATATCTCTCTTTTTTGGAGCTGTTTTATCACTTGCATCCTGGATTTACCAAATGTCTCTTCAGGCCTGACATCAAACAAACACGATCCTTTTACCGCGCCACACTTCTTAAGAAGCAGTTAACTGGTTCAGAGGCCTCCTGCTGTGAAGGGTAAGTACAGTACTTAGCAGGAGGCCAAAGCAGAAGCTGCAACATGGCACATTAAAAAATCGGGATTATTAAATTGTTTTTCGTTGAGCTCTTTGGAGATGCCATCCACTTTTTCCACGAGACACAAAACCGATGAAGTGTTTTGGTCATTATTTTATTTCTGAATGTGTCATTTTGCTTTGGCATCTAAAAGCAACACTCAATACATGCCTGGATTCATCATTATGTTTGATATATTTAGAGGTATTCATGTTTGAGGAAATCAGAAATGAAAAGATGTTATGTGACACCTGTAACACAAACTATGCTCAGCACCTTTCAAGATATAAAGAATCATGTAAAGCATAAGTCCCGTTTCCATTAAAAAAGTTCTAGATAAAAATTAGGAGGTGGGAACTTTACAGAAACGTCCTCTCAGCCGTTGTGTCTCCATCGCAGAGAAGGACCTTGATAGGACCCACCGGACTCTGGAGGTGATCTAATCATTATGCAACTGTTTTGATCGTCGCATAATCGTTGTGCAACAGTTTTGACTGAGGCATCACCCAGGCAACGCACCAAAAGCATAACAACTCAACAAAGAAAACAACAACGAGGAGGTCAACATGCGTCTTGTTGTCCATCTCCATAATATACTACTACTCTTCTTCTGATGGGTTTTTAGAAAAGAGTGCTTATTTTTGCGCTTTCTATTGACGTCAACCTCAAGCCCCACCGAGGAATTTTTCGGGGCCACACAGAGTACATACCCCGAGGTGATGCTGGAAACCAGGACTGTGTTGGATCAAGTCAACACAGTATGTCGACACCAGTGCAGGCCTCTAAAGTGTGGGTGACAATCCATAATATCAACTGGTGTATGACTTTTGTCCTACCTGTTGTTCAACTTTTATTTCACATCTTCAAATGAATGACTCCAATGGTAGTGAGCGATCTTTGTGTACTCTTTGACCCAGCTCTCACCTTTAATGCACATATTAAGTCCCACAGCAATCATCTTTCTTTCACCTCCATAAAATCGCACGCCTCCACCCAATCCTCTTCAATTCTGATGCTCAAACTCTGGTTCACGCCTACATCATGTCCCGTATCGATTATAGCATCTCCTTCTTTATTGGTCTCCCAGCAAAATCCATTCGAAACCTTAAGTACATTCACAACTCAGCAGCCAGAATCCTCCCCGGCCCACTTCCCCCCATCCTCTCACTTTCAAAGCCCTCCAAAACATGGCTTGGTGAACTTGTCATTCCTTACTCTCTCTCTCTCAGTCTCTCCGGTCCTCCAACTGCAACCTCCTCACCCCAAAGCTCTGCAATTTTCTTCTTCAATCTCTGCATCACTGCCCTTCCTTTTCTACATTCAAATCTGACTTAAAAACACTTCTCTTCCTCTGCTTTTGTATAGTTTTTTTGTGTAGTTTTTGTATGTAAAGCGTCCTTGGATCTGTGAAAGGTATATAAATAAAACGTATTATCTTTTATTGTTATTATTATGGTAGAATAAGTGGTTTTGGATCTGGTGCATTATGGAGGTTTGTAGCAAAGGACAAAGCAAAGTAGATGAAGATAAGAGCCTGACATAAAAACCTGAATACACTGACTATAACTAAAGACTGAGGGATCTTGAATATACTAAAATGCTGAACTTTGATACACAAAAAAGGAGCTTTGCTTTAGAGGAGCTTAAGGACATTGAAGAGGGTTGCTGTAGTTTATCGTTATAGAAGTAATGTCTGTTATTGGTTGACATTGTGTTTAACTGCTGCAATATTGTGGTGGAAAGTGTTTTTATAGGCCATTTTATTTTATTACAAAAGAAAACTTTCAATACACTTTTTTATTTTGAACCTACAATCCGTCTCCAGCTACTGATTAGATCTTTTTTCTTATTTTCAATCCCTCCCTATAGACTTAGACACGGGGTCCAATATTCATTTAAAGACCCTGTGGTCCTGATGTGGGTTGCAGAGGCGTCACACTTGCCTTTTCAGCTAATGCTTTGTCTCATTCATCATAATTTGACTTTGAACTTTGCCATTTGGACTTTTAAGAGGGCTTCCTCATCCGACATGTTTTGCTCTTGCTCTTTGATTGTGCTGTCTGGGCACGAGGTCTCTGACATTTTCAGTTTCTCTGTTTTTTTTGTTGTTGTTATTATTCTGTTTTACTTTAACCCTCCTGTTGTCCTCAGGTCGAGGAAGGGAGGAGAGAAGGAAGGGAGGAAAAGAGGAAGGAAGTAAGGAGAGAAGGAAGGAAGGGAGGAAGGAAATGAGTATGGAGGGAGGGAGGAAAAGAAGAAGGAAGGAAGGAAGGAAGTATGGAAGGTGGAGGGAGCAAAGAAAAGGGAAGGAGGGGAAGAACGAAGGAAATATTAAAGAAAGAGGGAGGGAGGAAGGAAAGATGGAACAATCAAAAGAGATGGGGTCAATTTGACCCGGGAGGACAACAGGAGGGTTAAACATTTGGGGCATATTAATAGCAAAGCACATAAGACTAAGAGCTGCAGTTCAAACTTCCCGATGACCAAACCCGCCTCCGCTAAACCAGCATCAACATTATGATGTGCACACGAGTCATAGATGCCCCCTAAAATGTTCCTTCATGTCCATCAATGGTCACCATCTTAAACAACAGCAACAACACCACCTGTCCATGAAAAAGGCACAAAACTCCTAACCAGTACGACCAGCAGCTCCAACACAACACACAAAAAGAAGCAGTCCCCCCTCCAGGTCCTGATGCTGATGCGAGTTAATTGCATCCTAATGGTATGACAATGTCTGTCAGCTTCAACAGCAACACCGCCATCCATAACTAAGGAGCTTCCAGCTAACATTAGAGTGAAAAATGTTTGATTGTTCTTATAATGTGGGGTTTGTTCCCAAAGATCAGTCTTTAAAGAGTTAGTTTTGATGATTTTGCATTTGAGATTGCACCATTGCACATCATGTAACTTTCCTTAAAGCCATTTGTTGCAGCTATCATTCAGAATTATTTATGTTGTGCTCATGTTTAACACAAAACACTTCACTGTGCTACTAATGTATGCACAGAACAGGCACAAGCTACCAAGGGACAGTTTCTCTTCTCTTTAAAAATGTCAACCTCATGGCGCTGCTATAGAAAATGTCTGTATAGGTTTCATCCTCTTGGAAACTTGAATGTCAAATTTCATGGAAAACCTCCCCAGTGACTGATGGTTCATACACTTCATGTGCATTAATTTATGATGAGTGTCTTTTCTCTACATTTTCACCATGTTTCCTGTATTCATGTGTCCCTCCATGTAACGCCAACTCTTTGCCTCTTATCTATCATTCCCTTTGTTTGTGTTCCCGCTTTATGTGCCTCTGGTATACCGACCTATAAAAAGAGGTGCGAGCTGTTTGATCTTTCAAGTAAGGGAGCGTCAGTTAATTTACATATTACAGTAGGAGTTATTCTTGTTTATTAAAAGTCAATCAGTTAAATTGACAAATCATAGACTGCAGTGTTTTTCAGCTGCAATCGTGTAATATTCAACAAGTCCTCCAAATTATACAACCAAATGTAGTGTGTTTGGGTTTCTAAAACTGATACAAATAACTGTTCAAATGAATTTTAATTTTAAACCGGGATCATGTTTTAAGCTCATAAAACCACTTGGTTAGCTTCAGGCAAAGGTAATGATTTGTATTTAATGTGATCACATGAAAACGTGCGGTGGATTAAAGTTACTGCTTCCTTACAATCAGGCGTCCTACGTCGTCATGGCAACAGTAAAGCCTGATTTATGCTTCTGCGTCGGAACGACGGCGTAGCTACGCAGAGCTCTCTGCGTCGATGCGGACCCCTACGCCATCGCCTGACGTGCACCTCCCCAGAAATGTAACTACGTGTCGAGGCAGCGCAGACCGCAAGGGCTGTGATTGGTTTGCTTGGTAGCCACGTATTTCTGGTATCGTGAACTTCCGGTCGCCTGCCTATACCCCGCCATTGGATCAGGGAGGTAAACACAAAGAAAATGGACCAAGTAGAAGAGCATATACTAAATACTGCAATAAAAGCAAATTTTCTTCAACATTCAACAACTGCAACTGCAGCAAGATCCTCTCTCTTTCGGTTGCCATTGTTGTTTACTGTGACCGCAAAAAGCCGGAAGCTAAACAAAGAATCAACTAGAGACACCGATAACCATTCATTTTCTCCTTATTTCCATCTCTGCTCACGTGTCCTCTTCACCCCTCATATCTTTCACTCATCTCTTTCTCTTTAACCTCTTATCTCATCTACCTTTTCCCCTCACTGACCTCCTCCTGATCACTTCTTGGCCGTCCTCCTCCTCTTCTTCTGCTCTGCAATAAACTGCTTTCCCATCAACTTATCTCTCATTTAATCTCACATTATACATAACTGCTTCTTGTTAACTCTCACATCTCCCTCCTTCTTTTTCCTAAACTTTTAATCTCACCCTATCTCTCACCTCTCCTTCACTTTCCCCCTCATTTTTTCCATCTTCCAAAATTCACTAGATACCATTTCCATGTTGCTCTCTCTGCTCTGCAATCCCCTGGGTGCTTTCTCATCTCCCCCGAAGCTTTATGGCATTTTCCCTGAAGTGTTAGCTCACAGAAAAGCCTCTTCTGTGAGCTCTCTAAGAGGAACCTGTTGCTAGGACATGCAGACATGTAATTCTGTAATCTCCCAGCAGGAGAGATGGGGGGGGGGGGTGGTGAATTAGTAGTGTGGTAGAGATAATTCTTTTTGCATCATTATAGAACAAACCTGTGACATTAGTTGATGTATCTGAACTAAATGAACTAAATGTGAATGTATTTTATTATATATTTTATTTTCCTTCCTCCCTCCCTTCACCTTCCTATTTTAACCTTCCTGTTGTCCTCGAGTCAAGGAAGGAAGAAACAGAGGAAGGAAGGAAGGAAGGAAGGAAGGAAGGAAGGAAGGAAGGGAGGAAGAAGGAAGGAAATGAGGGAGGAAGGAGGGAAGGAGGGAGGGAGGAAAGGAAGGAAGGAAGGAACAGTCAAAACACACAGGGTCAATTTGACGACGCGAACGTTAATTATAATAATTTTCTCTATTATCGTAATTCTCTTATTGTTTTAGTCTTCTCTTGTATTCTTATTTTTAATCCTGTGTCATTTGTTTTGGAAGTTCTTCTTTTTTCTTTTTTTTGGGTCTAATGTGCAATTCAGTGTGTGCTAGAGCCGGAGGGTGATTGGTTCACTGTGCACCAATTGGGGGACTGGTTGCCAGGCTGGCAGTGGATTGGCTGGCTCACCAGGACCCAAACTATAAGAACTCCCAAGTTGGCGGTGGCATACAGCTGATACAGAGAGACATCCTCCCGCTCGTATATATATATACATATATATATAAAATCCTCAGCTGTTAGCATTTCACAGCAAAATTGTAATGCATGTTGGGCTCCAAGGATGTTGAAAAAAAAACCCACACACACATGAAGTTTGATTCGAGAGTTCGTCAGCTCAAAGAAAGAAGCAATACTTTGTTAAAATGCAGCACTGATGCTGCTTTGACTTGATAGATAACTGAGAGCACATTCATTCATTTTGAAGTGTGTTAAACTGAAAACTCGTTAAAAAGGACTGAAGGCAGGGTTTTTTGTAGAGTTGATTCATAGTGATTCAAAGTGCTTTATATAATGCAGTTTAAAATGAAAATACAAAATGAAATCATAAGAAGATACAAACTGGAAAATACTAAAGAGGTAATAGCAATAATAATGATGAGTGTTTTAGATCTAGTAGCTATAGCCTTTTGGTTACAGCAATGCCTGTGTCAATGAGTCCACGCTTGATTCCTGTCTGATTCTCTACTATCAGCTGTCCAATAAAGACAATAATGCCCCACCAAAAAAAACAACAACTTAAAAACTCATCTTATTCCTCTGTGTGCTCGACCTTTTCTGTTGTCCAAAAACTATTAAAAACACATTAGTGAGCCACAATGCTGCACTGGGTGACATGATAAATGACCACAAACACTGTGGGCTTGGTAGCTGTTTTAGAAATGACTCGAAAGATTGATCAGAATCCTGTTTTCAGTGTGTAAGACAGATGCCACTCTGTTTATAATGCTGTGCAACAGATTAAAAACCTCCTTGACTTTGCACTTCATTGTACGTATGTTTGATGACACAAAATGTAATTTTAATTGTGGGTATAAATGTTTGTCTGCAAAGATTAATTGACAAATTGAACACCTTTCCAGATGAATATCTCTGTTTCATTTGTGTAAATGAATCACCTTGTAATTAAACCTCATACCAAAAGATCTCACTGCAGCCAGTCACAGCACCAGACGAAACACGAGCTGCACACACACACACACACACACATAAATTGTTGCATTATTGAGGAGACTGAGCCAAAGAGAGAATGTGTGTGTGTGTGTGTGTGTGTGTGTGTGTGTGTGTGTGTGTGTGTGTGTGTGTGTGTGTGTGTGTGTGTGTGTGTGTGTGTGTGTGTGTGTGTGTGTGTGTGTGTGTGTGTGTGTGTGTGTGTGTGTGTGTTAAGTCCGTTCTTCTGCTGGTGTTCTCTGAGGATGTAACACACAGGCCAAGGCTCCATTCACTCTCTATTCAATAAACTAAAAAGAGCTAAATTAGTTTTTTTTAAATGAGTCTGTGTGTATGCTTTTGAATAGAAATGTAGAGTTGATAACCAACCACATGGAGTTACTTTCAGACTGGAAGGACAAAGAGTCTGCTGGAGCTCTTGACAGTCACTACAAGCACATTAATGGTGTTTTATAAAAGTTTCTCTGTGGTAGCTGAGCTGTTTGAGTTTATTATGCTTAACATTACCGTTGCCGACACTAACTTCGTGTTAAGCTCTGAATATAGCAGTTAGTAACAAATCCCCAGTATCAACATCATATACCAACATACGCCTTAGTGATTATGTGTACAGTGTAAAGAAATGATGACGTGTATAGTTACGCTGTAAACATCATCTAATATTGTACATTAACTTCAGAGTTTCTGTTGTTTGTGCAGCTTGGCAACGTCCAGTTAAACAGGAAGGTGTTCATAAGCCTGAGCTCTGAGGTTTATCATCATGGAGATTTGAAAGATTTGAAACTGACAAAGAAGAGTTCACTGATTGCTGATTGCACTAAAACGTTATTTAAACACAGGCTGCTTTCTCTCTTTCCTCTGTCACAGACACACTTTCTGTCACTCCCACCACATCTCTTTATTTCTTGTGCAGGTTTTTCCTCTTGATCATCTCAACCAGCAACCAGCTTCACAATTTCCTAAAGGGTCCTTTTTATGTAAGTCCTCTGTCTTCCTCCTAAAGTTAGTTGATTTGGACTTCCAGATTCACACAAATATGGTAAATGGACTTTACTTATATAGCCTCCAATCTTCCACCACAGTCGCCCCATTATCAGCCACATTTAGAATTAGCTGGGACTCACTGTTGCTATAATTACGAGCGTTTACAGCTACATACTGGTGCATTCATTGACGTCACAGGCACTTAAACTGTGCAAGCACTGAATGTAAATCCACACTTTCCATTATCAGTGGCCAAGCCTTAATTTGCACCAGTGAAGTGATAAAAATAGGTTGATATAACGCAGTGCTGAATTGAAATTATCCATCCACCTCATTTCATGCACAATAGGGAAGGAAAAGAGAAAGAAAAATAAGTAACAATGAAATGTCTTGATAGAACAAAACTATTGCTGCTATTCAATTCAATGCTGTTCACGTAAATCTTTAACGAGTGGTGCAGACTTGTTGCACTTGTTATGAATAGATAATCGTCTTTCTTCACAGGGTAGAAACACTTGTTTGAGTTAAACCCTATAATCTGAATTCATTTGGAGTTTCAATGTGACAACGAAATATGCACAAGAGACTGGACCTCAAGCAAGAACTGCTCATCCTCGATTCTTAAGATGCATGTACAAGTGATTTCAGCACACATTTGCAAAATTCAACAATTTTGTCATAGTTGGAATTTTTTCTCACATTTGACGAGTAGTCCAGACATGTTGCAAATATCATAATTAGATCATCTCTGCCTTTCTTTACAGAGAAGAAACACTTGCTTGATTTACAATTATAGTACTCTAATCTATTTGGAGTTTCAATGTGATACTAAAATAAAAATACAAAATGAAATGTATAACTAAAACAAACTTAATGCAAAAATAGTATATTATTTACCATATTACCTTCATCATGACCAGGCGGGGACTTCCGGTCCTCTGCAATGATTCCAACGCGGAAGTAACTTAAAACTGCATTCTATCAAAAGGCCACCAGGGGGCGACCGTTTTGGTGTCAAAAGGACTTCCGTCTCTATACAAGTCAATGGAGAATTCACCAACTTATCACTTGATTTCTAACCTCAGTAAACGTTTTCAAAATGTGTTTATGGTCTCAATCGCTAGTTTAAAGCCTTCTTCAATGCAGTATGATGTTCATTTGGGACATTTTGGCCTCCCTGATTTTATATGTGACGATAAAGCAGGGTATGCATTAGGGCGTGGCTACGTCGTGATTGACAGGTTGATTGGTTCACAGGTTCAGGAGGGCGCCTCATGCTCCTCCTGATGCCCATATAAGTAGAATCCGTGTTTTTATTTTTCCCGGCATGCACCGGAAATTTTCAAGATGGCGCTGCCCAGATCCGAAACTATTGGCTTCCGAGCAGCAGTCCACAAACCAATGGGTGACGTCACGGATGTTACGTCCATTTCTTATATACAGTCTATGGTCATGACTGCCAATTTACTGAAAGGTTTTTTAGATTTAAATATCTTTATTGCTATATTTTGGTGTATCAGCTTCAGTAGTTGCTCATAAACGTCTCCCAAACAGCTGCTTGGTGTCTCTGCAGGTCTCTGTCTAGTAAGCTATCAGCTTCTGTTGCAGCTCACAGTGTAACAGTGTAACATCACCTAATGTAGGTTATAATACTCTCTCATCTAATATCTCTGTGACTGTCACATCACTTGATCGCCTCCCATCACCTTTTAGCTTTAGAAAGATGGTTTAATTAGCATCTTACTTCATGTGAAAGCATTTTTCTTTATATCTGTTGCAGTAGAGCACTGCTCTGATGACACATTGTTGGTACCTGGATTCATTATTTTTTAAATGTGTTGGGTCTTTTCGGTTTTCCATTACTGACGCTGCTAAAATTCTTATGTCTTTATCTGCTGATTTCTGAAAGCAGGACTCTTCACAAACGGAGCAGAACATGGAGCCTTCATATGGCAATTTTGGGAGCCCTGATTATGCTAATGATCACACACTCACAAACGCAGACCTCCACATGAACAGGCGACATACATCAGGCTGAAAGGAGCAATTTACAACAGCTTTGGGCATTTAGGAACCTGATTCCGAACATTCTTATAAGGAAACTTCACAGAAAAAAGTAAGAGAGTTTCTGGATAAAAAATATGAAATTCTTGCATGAGGTGAAATCTTTGAAAAAACGTGGCTGGAGAAAAGTCCTCCTGTAGTTGTAAGTTAAAGGGGTGGCATATCCACATGACAAATCCATCGCACATAGGAAAATAAGAAAATATATTATATGAAAGAGATAGAAGCATCTCTTTAGAGTAAGTTAACAGCCACAAGACTGGTAAAATATAATGTTATCAAATTTCACTTTAGGTGGTGACTGTTCACTCTTTTCTGTTGTGATAAATGTTGATTTTTAATGTCTTTGGGCTCTGAGGATCCTTTATCATTAACAACAACAGCGTAGATAGATCATTTAAAGAGTCTGAGGTTAATCTGTTTGTTTTTTCTTTCTTTTGCTCAGTCACAGTTTTTTTTTCCTTCCTCACAGCATCTAATGATGAAATGTTCTGCCTAACCCTTCATTGATTTCCACTTTGGTGTTGACCTAATGTGCAGTTGTGTCATTATTGCTGAGTAACTCACAAATGTGGATGAAAGCAGCCTCTAAACACAATGGGGAGAGAGAGAGAGATTTTTATTTTATTTTTAAATAGTAACTTTATAGTAACTTTATTAACCTATTTATAAATCAGGTTACACTATTGAATTAAAAGTAAATAAATAAATAATAAAACACAAACAGATCAGATCAACTGATCTGAAAAAGTGAGTTCATGTTCTTGAACAGCACACAGAATGAGTCCATGAGTCCAGATCAGCCTGAACTGATCCAAGTCCTGCATCTCATTGTAATATTTAAAATCAATCATGACTCTGGCTTTGACCATTCTGCTGAATAATAAAACCACATCTGAGTCCACACTGTCCTCTACCTTCCTCTTCCTGCTCACATACACCACCATCTTTGCCTGTCCTAACACAACGTTTAAAAGTTGACGTGTCTTTCTGTTGGGGAGTGCATTTAAAACCACAAATAAAAACCTGCTTGGTAAAAACTTCTCCACACTTGGTAAAGATGTTATATAACAGTGAAAAAGAGGTGTGAGCCGTGAACACTCATAAAAACAATGAAACAGTGTCTCCCTGAGACTGCAGAAGGGACAGCTGTCCTCTACAGCAGCATTAATCACTGAGATAAAAGAGTTCACAGCTATAATACCATGGAGGATCCTCCACTGTAAGTCCCCATATCTTTTAGTGAGAGGAGGCTTATATAAAGACCTCCATGCCAGTCTTACATCAGGATGTAAGTTCAGGTAAGCCCTCCATGGGGGGTCGCTGCGCCCATTCAATGTCCTCCTGTTCAAAGTCTTTACCAGCAGCTGGTACAGAGTCTTTCCTGAGGCGTCCTCCATAGAAGCTCCTCCAGAGTCAACAGGTCCAAGGAACAGTCCAGAACAGTCTTTAAAATCCGGGAACAGTGTGATGGCAGGATACGGATCAGAGAAGTTTGGCAGCAGTGCACCGTCACAGAAGTCAGTCAACAGTGAGACCTGATGTTCAGTCAACTTTTGTTTCCAGTGCTTCAGTACCTGAACCACGACCCGTGTAGACCTCACCCCCAGCCGAGCAGCAAGTCCGTCAGGATCATCCAGCCGAGGTCCAGCCAGCTCCAGCACCTTCCCCAGAGTGGAAACTCCTGCAGTGTGAAGAATCCTGGACAGAGTGGGTCCAGCCCAGCCAGGCCAGTCCAACAATCCCCCAAACAGTACAGGTTCCCTTAGGAGCCAGTACAGAGAGCGGGTCTGTCCCTGCCTCCGTCTCCTCAGCAGAGTCCACACAGAGAAAACACTCTTATAAAAAGCCGCCAGAAATGAAGTTCTCATCCTCTCTGAGTCCATGAGGAACAGAGGCAGATCCAGTCCCAGACCACCAAACTGCTGCAGGATGCAGCAGGACAAAGGTCTCCACACCAGGTCTGTAGGCCCAGTGAGCAGTCTTTGAATGAACTGGAGGCGGAAGGTGGCCTCCTCCTTTGGTAAAAAGAGGACACTCTGAGGAACCCAATGCAACCTGTCCCAAAAGAAATTCTCTGAACCTGAGACAGCAGAGATGCTGGAGGATCAACCAGGCCAACCAGAGAGAGAGAGAGAGAGAACCTGTGAGGTAACGATGGAGAAACTGTAGTATAAAAGCTGCTACTCTGCTCCTGCCCCCCTCTTCCTTCGGCAGGTAAAGTACACTCTGTTGAACCCAGTGCAAATTACCCCTAAGTTATTAATAATCACAACCCTTTCCCTGTATGACATGTGAGGCAACAGCCATTTCCACTTGGCCAACCTCCCCTCCACCTTCTCCACCACTCCTTCCCAGTTCTTATTGACAGTCTGATCATCTCCTAGATAAACCTCCAGATACTTTAGGCCTCCCCTCCTCCAGCTTAACCCTCCTAACAGCTGAGGAAAACCTGCAGACCAACTCCCAACTGCTAAAGCCTCACTCTTTGCCCAGTTCACTCTTGCAGCTGAGATTTTTCCAAATGTTTCAACAATGTTTCCTAACTTTGTGACATCATCCTGAATTTTTACTATAACAATGATATCATCAGCATATGCAGATAAATTGAAACATGTATCACAACCAGATAAAACCAAACCATCAAGAAAAAAACGGATATTGTGCAACATTGGCTCAATAGAAAGTGCATAAAGCATACCAGACATAGAGCAGCCTTGTCTTATCCCCCGAGTTACTTTAAAAGGTTAACACAAACCACCATTCATTTTCAGTACACTCTCAATGTCCTCATACAAAACCTTAATCTTGGCAATGAAACCAGGGCTGAGGCCGAACTTCTGCAAAACTTTCCAAAGGTGACGGTGCTCAACCTGGTCAAAAGCCTTTTTCCTGGTCAAGAGAAATCAGACCAGCATCAAAGCCCAACAAACCAGAGACTTCCAAAAGATCCCGAATTAGTGACACATTGTCAACTATAGACCTACTGGGCAGTAGGTTTGAGTCCTGTGGATGACCTGGTCCATCGCCTTCTTCAGTCTGTTTGCTAGGACATTTGTAGTCTGTACATAGTAGAGAGACCGGTCGCCAGTTTCTCCCTTCTTTGGCAACAGAGTCAGAACTGCTCTCCTGCAACTTTGGGGCAGAGACAAGTCACCAAAGCTCCCAGTGAAGATCTCCATGACGTCTCTTTGTAGTTCACTCCAGAAAGTCTTATAAAACTCAGGTGGGAGCCCATCAATCCCAGGGGCCCTCCCCCCCTGCAGCGCAATGTGTACTTCCTCTGTAGTCAGAGGACCCACCAGCTCTTTGTTGGTCTCCTCTGAGACCCTGGGCAGCCCACCGCAGAACGACTCAAAAGCCCCTTCATCCTCAGTGTACTCACTGTCATATAATGTATATATATATTGGTTTTGAGCTCTCCAAAACAACCTCGATCTCCTGTGGACCCTGCAGCATTTTGCAGCTCCACTATTTCAATCTCCAGATCTCTTATAAATTTGGTAAAAAACTGCCTGATCTCCACTTTCCCACAATCCCACCACTGCTTCAACGATGTAAAATCCCCTTTTCTAGTTCTAAAAACTCCCAAAAAAATACAAACGTTTCTTTAAAATGTTCATCCAATAACAAAGCATTGTTAAAGTGCCAATACGCAGACTTGTGTTTCACATTTGCAATAAAAACAGCACAGGACACCATGGAATGATCTGAAAACCCCACAGGAAGTATTCTGCATCCTTTAAAAATACTAAAATGAGGCTTAAAATAATAAAATCTGTCTAATCGGGCCATAAAAAAAAACTTCTCTCTGGTCTGGACCCAAGTGTACTGTCTATGTGTGCCATGTATTTCTCTCCATATGTCAGTTAATCTTTGAGCTTCTATCAGCTGCATCATTGCTCGTTTTGAAGCAGCATGAGGTTCAGTATGATTTCTGTCCAGCTGATCGTTCTCTGTACAGTTAAAATCTCCTCCTAAAAATAAAAACTCTTCAGGCCCACACTGACTTAAAACCACACCTAGTTCATTTAAAAACTGAACTCTGGTAGGTCCTGTGTTGGGAGCGTATACATTAACAAAAAGGATACTAAAAAGCTCATATTTGGCTCTAACCACCATCAAAAGAAGTGTGTGTGTGAGAGAGAGAGAGGATATTCAGGTGCAAAAGAAGTAAAACAAAAGGTGGGGAACTGGTGACCTTGTTAAGATTAATAGCAGTATATTTATTCTGGGAGCATCCGGATTAAAGACCCTGATGAATTAGAGCCTGATTCTACAGCTACCACACCCACAGCCTTATTTACAGTTTAGCTTTGATTAGAAAAAGCTTTTGTTAGGTCATAAATGGTTCCTCACTCCGATGATACACGGACATCGGATCATAAGAAATCAATGATATCCAGTCAGCCGGCTTGTTTTAAATGCATTAACTCACTTCTCAGTTGTTTGACAAATCTCTCAGCTTTTTGATAAAGTATAGTAATAAAGTATAGTAATAATAATAATAAAACTATATAATTTAACTGTAGCTCTTCACATCCGTGTGCATACTTCTATATTCAAGACACAAGACCACTGCAGTGCCACAAATCTTCTTCACTTGTCGTTGATATGTGGGGAAAAGGAAGACAGCCTCGCTATATATGATATAAGAGACAGTGCAGCTAATATAAAAAATAACAAACCCCAAGACATTTATGTGGAACTTGACCTGCACGCGGCAGCAATGCAAAGGTTAATCTGCTATTCATAGGGGATCTAGAGAGAATGGTTGTTCTCATTCCCTTTATGATAGCTTTGGGACAAGCTATTTCTCACAAACAACCTCGTCAGTCTCTCAGGGTTTAGGATTTTCTTTATGATTTATGCTCATGTTATACTGGCTCTGCATTCACTGTGTGTACCACAGAGGGTCCATGGAAGCTCCTCGACAACAAATGACATGATTTAAGATATAAAAATGGTCAGTTTAGATTTTTTTTCCTCTAAAAAGTTAGATTTATTTTGTTGAAAATGATTAAAATTACATCTACTCTTCTACTCCCTCACTGAAAAATCCAGAATCCATAATAACAAACTTCTAAAAACTCATTCGGCGTTACTTTTTTCAGTAACGAGTAATCAAATGAATTACTGTTTCCCCCGTTACAACGCTGTTACCGTTACTGCCAAAAAATGCGGCGTTACTTCTTCAGACCTCACTGAAGCGGTTTACACCTGAATAGGCGGTTCTCTCTCTCTGTCTCCCTGCCAAAGAGTGGCTGCACTTAGAGGCAAAGCCAAAGACAGTGTAGGACGGAAATGAGACACAATCTCCCAGAATCTGGAGCGATTCATCTACAAACCACCATTCATTTTCAGTACACTCTCAATGTCCTCATACAAAACCTTAATCTTGGCAATGAAACCAGGGCTGAGGCCAAACCTTTGCAAAACTTTCCAAAGGTAACGGTGCTCAACCCGGTCAAAAGCCTTTTCCTGGTCCAGAGAAATCAGACCAGGATCAAAGCCCAACGAACCAGAGACTTCCAAAAGATCCCGAATTAGTGACACATTGTCAACTATAGACCTACTGGGCACACAGTAGGTTTGAGTCCTGTGGATGACCTGGTCCATCACCTTCTTCAGTCTGTTTGCTAGGAATTTAGACAGCAGTTTGTAGTCTGTACATAGTAGAGAGACCGGTCGCCAGTTTTTAATGTACTGAAGATCTCCCTTCTTTGGCAACATTATCAACGTTAACAAATTTCACTTTAGGTGGTGACTGTTTTCACTCTTGTCTGTTGGGACAAATGTTGATTTTTAATGTCTTTGGGCTCTGAGGATCCTTTATCATTAACAACAACAGCGAAGATTGATCATTTAAAGTCTCTGAGGCATGTTTCGGGTTAATCTGTTTGTTTTTTCTTTCTTTTGCTCAGTCACGTTTTTTTTCCCCTTCCTCACAGCATCTAATGATGAAATGTTCTGCCTAACCCTTCATTGATTTCCACTTTGGTGTTGACCTAATGTGCAGTTGTGTCATTATTGCTGAGTAACTCACAAATGTGGATGAAAGCAGCCTCTAAACACAAGAGAGAGAGAGAGAGACAGAGAGAGAGGCATCTAAATTCAGACATTCTACTAAGTTATTAATAATCAGAACTCTTCCCCTGTATGACAAGTGAGGTAACAGCCATTTCCACTTGGCCAACCTCCCCTGCACACAGTAGGTTTGAGTCCTGTGGATGACCTGGTCCATCACCTTCTTCAGTCTGTTTGCTAGGACTTCAGACAGCAGTTTGTAGCCTGTACATAGTAGAGAGACCGGTCGCCAGTTTCTCCCTTCTTTGGCAACGGAGTCAGAACTGCTCTCCTGCAACTCTGGGTCAGAGACAAGTCACCAAAGCTCTCAGTGAAGATCCCCATGACGTCTCTCTGTAGTTCACTCCAGAAAGCCCCAGTCCCAGGGGCACTCCCCCCTGCATACCCTGCAGCGCAATGTGTACTTCCTCTGTAGTCAGAGGACCCTCCAGCTCTTTGTTGGTCTCCTCTGAGACCCTGGGCAGCCCACCGCACAACGAGTCAAAAGCCCCTTCATCTTCATGTACTCACTGTCATATACCTGAGAGTAGAAATACACAGCCCTCTGTCGGATCTCACTAGCCTCAGTAAGCAAGTGTCCTGTAGCTGAATGCAGAGCGTGGATAAACCTGCTCTGCCCATTCTTCTTCTCCAGGCTGAAAAAGAACTGAGACGGTGAGTCCATCAGGGCAGCACTCTGAAAGCGAGACCGGACCAACGCCCCCTGTGCTTTAGAGCCCAGCAGGTCTGCCAGTACGGCTTTTTTGGTTTTGAGATCTCCAAAACAACCTCGATCTCCTGTGGACCTTGCAGCATTTTGCAGCTCCACTACAAAGATCACAACAGCGTCGTTCATCCGAGCAGCAGATTTAATGCTGCTGTGACCCACAACTTCTCCCACTGCAGGACTGCAGTCCTCCACCGAACAATGAAACCCAGCAGAGATTTTAAAACCATTTTTTCTGCTAAGTTTGGTAAACTCCATGTCAGCGTTTACCCTTAACTCCTATATACACACCAAACACTAACACCTAAACTACCTAAAAACTACATTTGTCCAGTCACTTCATAAAAAGTGTGTTCAACTCTAAGACGAGCTGCAACAAATCCTTTACACATCTGCTCTGGATCTATTGAACCAGTACCCTTCATCTTATTTTTTCTGCTAATCCATACAGCTAACTTAGCTACGCAAGACAAAAAAGTTCATTAAGCTATGCACCCCTTTTTTACTTTGCAGAGTAGCAGAGAGAGAGAAAGAGAGAGAGAGAGAGAGAATATTCAGGTGCAAAAGAAGTAAAACAGAAAGTAGAGAACTGGTGACCTTGTTAAGATTAATAGCAGTATATTTATTGTTGGAGGACAGCAGGATTAAAGACCTTGATGATTTACAGCTACCACACCCACAGCCTTATTTACAGTTTAACTTTGATTAGAAGCTTTTGTTCATTAATGATTCCTCACTCCGATGATACACGGACATCGGATCATAAGAAATTAATGATATCCAGCCGGCTTGTTTTGAATGTGTTAACTCACTTCTCAGTTGTGTGACATCTCTCAGCTTTTTCATTGCACTAAACTGCAGGTGAATGAATAAAGTATAGTAATAATAATAATACGATATAATTTAACTGTAGCTTTTCACATCCGTGTGCATACTTCTATATTCAAGACACAAGACCACTGCAGTGCAACAAATCTTCTTCACTTGTCCTTGATATGTGGGAAAAGGAAGACAGCCTCGGTATATATGATTTAAAAGATGGTGCAGCTAATACAAAAAATAACAAACCCCAAGACATTTATGTGGAACTTGACCTGCACGCGGCAGCAATGCAAAGGTTAAAAGGATTAATCTGCTATTCATAGGGGATCTAGAGAGAATGGTTGTTTAGATTCCCTTCATGATAGCTTTGGGACAAGCTATTTCTCACAAACAACCTCGTCAGTCTCTCAGGGTTTAGGATTTTCTTTATGATTTATACTCATGTTATACTGGCTCTGCATTCACTGTGTGTACCACAGAGGGTCCAGGGAAGCTCCTAGACAACAAAAGACATGATTTAAGATTTAAAAATAGTCAGTTTAGATTTTTTTCCATAAAAAAGTTAGATTACTTTTGTTGAAAATGATTAAAATCACGTCTACTCTTCTACTCTGAGCCTCATTGAAAAATCCAGAATCCATAACAAACAAGTCAAGTCAAGTTTTGTAAGTGGTAAACTCCCTTTTCTAGTCTTTTTGACCACTCAAAGCACTTTTACACTACATGTCACATTCACACACATTCACACACTCATGGCGCCAACCTGCTCATCAACATATTCATACACTGTGCTACAGCCATTACAAGCAATTTGGGGTTAAGTATCTTGCCCAAGAACACATCGGCATGCGGACTGGAGGAGCCGGGAATCAAAACTCCAATCTTCCACAGCCACATCACACTTGTGTAACTTGCATAGTGGATTTTGATTGACTGCTATGATAGTTGTGATGTCACAAAATCCTGCTCATAGCACATAGAAACTTTCCCCCTTTCAGCAGATGAATGTGAATGTGAAAACAGCCTTCTAGTAACAACCTTCTGGTGTCAAACGCTGCACATCATCAAACATCCAAGTGAAATAACATTTAGCTACACATTTTTGAGTAGAGGAGGGCCTCAAAATGTTTTCATGTGTCATTGTTTTAAGAGTAGAGGAGCTTTGGTAGTTATATTTGTAAGATGATTTATGTACATTTGCCTTAATGTTAAAAAGCTAGAAAAGTATAATTACATCCTTTAAAACCAGCCAATGTCTTATGTGTTGTCCATGTCCATGTCCATACACAGATGTTTGTGAAAGATGTGTCTCATAAAGATCCTCATATAACATTTTCTCCAACATACACATATTTTAATATACAGAGCTTTCATTCAGCTCCATTTTATTAAACATCTGATCTTGGCAGAGAACAGGTAATGAAGTTTGGCAGCCGTGCCACTGACTCCTGAGGTCCTGTACCCTTACTAGCAGCAATAGGTGGATGTGTTTTGCAAGGCACCAGGAAAAATGACCAAGCTCTTGACATTGAGGAGTGGGCATGAGTTCTCTCCTATATGTGCAGCTCTTCAGTATATCAGCGAGAAAAAGTAGCTGGATGCAAGTTGCTGTGGCCGTTGTGTGCTGACCTCTTATGAAATGGGCTGAGGTTGTTTTTCACTCAGAACAGATACAGACACATCTGCTTTCCTGTTCAAGTAGCTGATGACCAGATATTAATTGGGGTCAATGGGGTAAAGAGCCATTGCTGCAGCGCGGTCAGGCAGCAATCCTGTTGCAGAGGGAGACTGTTTTTGTTTTGCAGGCATCCATCAAGAGGCTGTTGTTGACCTTACTGACTGTGAGACCTTATTTCTGCTTCCTCTCTGTCATCTCCCTTCAATCTTATCATCTCACTACCAGCAGGTTTTTAGCAGGAATGACAAAAAAACTGTTCTCACTTCCTCTTCTGCAAGTGTGATTGCACCTGGACCGCTGTGATAGTGCTAATCACAGCTACTCATTTTACCTCCCTGATTGGGGTTTGTTAGAAGATCCTATCAGGCCAACAGCAGGAGGAAGTGAGGAAGCTGATGAGGTGGAGAAACATGGTCTTGGAGCTGAGCCTAAATGCACCCTCACGGCTAGTTAGATCTTTGGAGCCAATCTGCTTACGCTCACTGGAGTCACCAGAGAGGAAGAGGAAGGAAGAGAGGAAAGTCTCTAATGGAAAAAAAAAACTAGTTAAAAGTTGAAAGTGAATATTGTTCTCTCTCTTCTCTCACTTCAGGGATCCCAATAAAGACCTCCGGATCTGGGCCGACACTTCCCATCTGTAGAGCAAAATCCATCTTAATCATTTTTTAGAAACTTGTAGAACTTTTTTGTTCACTTGTAAGTGACTTTAATTGGAGTTCAGTGCTGCTTCTTTGAGTCTTATAGGTCATGGTAAGTACCGTAAGTCATTTTTTCCTCTTACAAAGGTGCAAGAGTGTCACATGTTGTTGGCATCACAGACAATTAGCGGTGCTCTTTTTTCATGTCCCCTCTCCGTTCCCCTTTTTAATGAGCAAAGGGCAACAATGGCAAGTTGTCAGTATCGACATAAATGAGCATATGCAACTCTGAAGCCACTGCCCTGTCTCCCCAAACTCACAAGCCTGCAAATTAGTGTCTGTCTCTATGGCCCAATGTGTCATTTTGATGGACCATTTAAATTGTAGGAATATTCACACAAACCAATGCATAGTTTAAAATATAGTGCCTATTGTATCACACTGCTGTTGCAAACAAAACTTTTAACAGCACCAATAATAATACTTGTCTTTTAGTTATCTTGTGTTAATCCTTTCATTAAAACGTAATAACCATCAGCTTGAGTGAAAGAAAATGTAAATGTGTTTTGAGTTGTACTGTTGCTCTTGTGCAGGTGGGGAGTTCCGGTCCTCTGAAATGAGGCCAACGCAGAAGTAAGTTAAAACTGCATTCTATCAAAAGGCCACCAGGGGGCGACCGTTTAGGTTTCAAAAGGACTTCCGTCTCTATACAAGTCAATGGAGAATTCACCAACTTCTCACTTGATTTCTAACCTCAGTAAACGTTTTCAAACTGTGTTTATGGTCTCAATCGCTAGTTTAAAGCCTTCTTCAATGCAGTATGATGTTCATTTGTGAAATTTTGGCCTCCCTGATTTTATATGTGACGATAAAGCAGGGTATGCATTAGGGCGTGGCTACGTCGTGATTGACAGGTTGATTGGTTCACAGGTTCAGGAGGGCGCCTCTTGCTCCTCCTGATGCCCATATAAGTAGAATCCTTGTCTTTATTTTTCCCAGCATGCACCGGAAATTTTCAAGATGCCGCTGCTCAGATCCGATACTATTGGCTTCCGAGCAGCAGTCCACAAACCAATGGGTGACGTCACGGATGTTACGTCCATTTCTTATATACAGTCTATGCTCTTGTGTTAATATCAGATTACAGATTGTGGGAATGTGACTTCTCAACATATTTTATAATTCAGCTGTGCTTGTGAAAAAAAATGAGTCAGAAGCAATTAACCCTAGCTGAGACAAAGCAAAGATATCAGTGAGGTGCTTTATCTCAAACTGATTAAGATTTTTAGTGCTTGTGAGGAGAGATTTGGGAATGAATCCCCTGAGGATCAAATCAGGGTACATCCAAACTGCAAGTGCTTAACTGCATCAATGTTTTCTTCACTCCCCCTCCATCTTTTCCTTGCATCTTAATTCCTCCTACTATAAATGCAAAGAGCAGATGTGAGGAAAGGAAATCTGTTTTTAAAGAAATGAGATGTCCTTTTCCCTGAAGTGTCATGTAAAGTGATGTCTGTTTCTGAGGACTGTGACAACTTATCAAAGCTGAATAAACGCAGTCGACTTTAACAGCTGTAGCAACTTTTGCTGGATGCGCTAAGACTAATAAAGGTGCACAGTTGCTATAGCAGCTGTTTCCTCTCTGCAGTCTGTTACCTTATTGACAAACAGCTGCACAATCAAAAACCTGCAGAGGCACATGAACCATTTCTACTGGCAGAATGTCTTTAATTTATTTATTCATTATCTGCATCTGTATGTATTGATATCCTGATTATTAATTCATTATTTAATAATGCAGAATATGATAAAGGTATCCAGATGTTTCAGGGAAAATGGAAATTGTGTCACTCAGACTCAATTTTGCTGATTTTTATCCACAATAAAAGTTAATTGGAGAAACAACCGATCATGAAAAGACAAAAAAAAATTCTATTAAATGAAGAAAGTTGTTTATGAATCTTCTCAGACAGAAAATGTATATGCACTATTTTTAAGTAGCTGGTGATGAGAAAACAAATATATCGATCATGGGAATGATAGTCTTGAGTTTAATCTGTGATTTGTCTCCACTCAGTTATGTTTTGATATATCACATCATTATCAGATGCAGCTTCCAGTCAATAAAAGTAAGAAGACTGTTGGCTGGTAAAAGATTTCTGCAAAGGCTGCTCTGGTGTTTCCTTGCTCATGACTCCTCAGAGATCTCTCTTCACTCTTCAGAGCAGGAATAATCACGTTTGGTACGGCATGATAGCAGACCGGAACGGCTTCTTAATGCCAAGCGGGGATCGAGGAATGAGAAACGATCAAATAATGGTATTGGGATGTTACCCCAGTGATTACACAGATTAGCACATTTGCATTTAGAGAGGAAGAACTAATTAGTGAAACCACCTGTTGTTGTCTTTTTTTTCATGCCATACTATTGGTTAAAATCTAATGCACCCTGAGAGGCCAAAAAAATCATTATATGAGGTAATGCAGTACAGAGTTGCAATAAATGCTCCTTTTGTGAAACCTTTAATGTTACCGTAAAAAACGGTGTATAAGTCACAGTCTATTTTTGGGGGATCTCATGCTGGGAACAACACTCTTCTATTACAGACTAGTTTACTTGAATGCACCAGTAACTATTCATTTATAAACACATATGTTTATACTACAAAACTTTCTCAATTTACTTTTATTAGAAACACAATTAAAACACACATATTACATCTGAAACAGTGTGTCGGGTTGATGGTTAATGGTCCGGTAATGATTGGCTTAACTGAATTGGACTGGTATATTAACTCAGACTGTGTTCGGGTTAGGCTGAGTTTCAATTAAACCTTTTAAAAGAACACAGTAACTTTACATATTTGATACAGTGTGTAGCTTTGTGCTTACTCGGGTGCGGTACAGCGTGCACAACTGCAGTCACGCTTTTGCACATCGCGCTTCAACATCAGTTTGGTCTGTAAATACTGAAACATCACAGTAACTAGTGTCCGAAATACTTCTGATCAACACTCAATCATTTTTCCGCACAACATACAGCAGTAACAGGTCTATTTTCATTGGCTGCCGAAACACAGCACGGCTGTTTATAGGACGTTATAGTAGATAAGTGTGGACGCTCACATCAATATCTACTTTATAGTTATTGTTCTTAGTGTGGACGGCCCTTTACATACCTATGCTCATATCCAGATCCAACCTCTCTCTGTATTTTACTGCTGTATAGGAAACACCGGTGTATAAAAACGCTCCCCAATTTTAAATGAAAACATATTGTGTTAAAGTTTGTTTGTCTTATACACTTTTTTTTTACGGTACATGTTGTTGAAACTGGATCAGAGAGGTGTTGACTCAACTCCCTGGTCATTTTTGAATTTGGACTTTAATTGAAAGTTGCCTGTAATATTTTGCACATACTGTAGGGTGGAGACAAGATGTCAGAAACAAACTAATTGGAATCTTAATGAAGCGAAGCCTGTGAGTTACTTCAGGTGGCTCAACTTGAGTCCTCTCTTCTCTGACATGCCGTACTTCCCTTACTGTACCCAACGCACCTTTATAATCATGATTCATTAAGTCACGAGTGCTCTTCTCACACTTTTTGCTGCATGCCTGCAGACAAACCTCTCACACAAGATATTCTGCTGCTCACAGCAACAGCTGCCATTGCCTTTCATACAGCATTAAAATAAAACACCTCTAGCACAGCATCCACCTGCAGGCTCCAAGTCTACTTTTCCCTAAGGGGTATCATTACCACTGACTCCATACTGTTCTGTGCTCAATGTTTCTTTGTGGGGAGTGATGACATCTGAACATGCGTATTTCTCCACATGACTAAACTATAATCCAGAAAACTCTCCAGTAAACAGTGATTATCTCTCTTCGTGTTCTGCACCCTAAATCGCCTGAATTTAAAGTCAAATAAAGTCCAAGCAGGATATTTCTAATACTAAATATAACTCATGACATTCTACTCAACAATCTCTAAAGACAGATGTTTTCAGAGGTCTTTCTTATATTGTTTTTGCAGGATCACACATCAAATATAGTCTGCATCTACTCATTCTGCAATTCATTAAAGCTGAAATGAGATAATGCAGTTAAACCTTGTGCATTAATTGAAATATTCACATCCATTGCATCATTGTTATGGCCGTACCTTTCTATCAGTTGTGCATTATTTTTTACACATCCTCAAAATTCAGCATGATATATTTAGTTATCCTTTAATCATTAAAAAAAAAAAAAGTTTAACATGGGGATTGTCGAGGTCAGTCTGAGGTAAGGATTTTAACTTCCCTTACGTATATATAACAGGCGGGGAGTTCTGGTCCTGTGAAATGATGCCAACGCGGAAGTAACTTAAAACTGCATTCTATCAAAAGGCCACCAGGGGGCGACCGTTTTGGTGTCAAAAGGACTTCCGTCTCTATACAAGTCAATGGAGAATTCACCAACTTCTCACTTGATTTCTAACCTCAGTAAACGTTTTCAAAATGTGTTTATGGTCTCAATCACTAGTTTAAAGCCTTCTTCAATGCAGTATGATGTTCATTTGGGACATTTTGGCCTCCCTGATTTTATATGTGACGATAAAGCAGGGTATGCATTAGGGCGTGGCTACGTCGTGATTGACAGGTTGATTGGTTCACAGGTTCAGGAGGGCGCCTCATGCTCCTCCTGATGCCCATATAAGTAGAATCCATGTTTTTATTTTTCCCGGCATGCACCTGAAATTTTCAAGATGGCGCTGCTCAGATACTATTGGCCTCAAAGCAGCAGTCCACAAACCAATGGGTGACGTCAAGGATGTTACGTCCATTTCTTATATACAGTCTATGATATATAGTCATCCAATCCTTTTATCATGCAAAAACTCAGTGTTCCAGTGAATGTTTAAATGACCGTGAAAGCATCTTTTCATATTGTTGTCCGGCTTTTTTGGTTTTGCAATTCAAATACAAACAAAACCCTACTTCAAAACTTTTTTCTATGTTGTTTTCAGATTATACTTGTTTATGACTCCAACAATGTGTTTGTTTCATCTTAATAAGTCATGCTCTGTTATTCTCAGTTGGAATATATTAATTACCCGTCTAATTACTTCATCACAGGGAAAGAAAAAAGAAAAGAAAAAACTCTTTGAACATGTGATCCCTTAAAGGATAACACTGTTTTTCTTTACTTTGGGGTGCATCGCCTTGTGGAGTTGTGAGAGAATGTTAGATTAGAAGAGCAGATTGTAAAATTGGGTCACAGAGACTTTGTTGTGTGGAAACAGAGTGTCAATACACACACACACACTTGTCTGTTGTTACAAGGAAGTTTGGACCCCACAAGAATCAGAGCGTAGGCATCGGGACATACACACAAAAGAAAGCAAGTAAACTTCTTGTTGTAAGTCTCACCAGAGCTCCCGACAGTAATCCCGCTCCAGTCTGTTATCAAAGTGTCTGACTCTTCAAACGTGGACCAGTAATGGTGAAACAGCCGACCTTTTATTTCTTTTTGGTAGTCAGTTTAATTCACACTAGAAGCAAACTGTCAGCAGATAGACGTTAACTATTAGTCAAAGCAAACATCCATCCAGTTCACACAGGCAGGGGCGGAGGTAAAGGGGGGCTTTTGGGGCTGCAGCCCTGAATGTTTTCTCAAAAGCCCCAAATCTACTTTAAAAACCAACAAAGTCACTTCAATTTGTCAACAAAAGTGAAACTTTTAAAGATATGTTAAATGTGAAATGTAGTTAGAAATTAATGTAATATATTTTTGTTATCCTTATGTGCATTCTTTTTGGAAAATAGTTAAGAAGGACTGAAATAAATCACTAATACTACTAATGTTTGCAGTAGAATTACATTCTGTGCATGTGAACCATCCAAAACATAATAATCTGGGCTAAGCTTAGTCAACTCCTAGAGCCACACCTGCACACAGTCCAACATTTTCTAACAAACCAAAACTAGCTACTTTAATTTATAAGTAAACCTATAGTAGAGGAATTAGTAATTTTGGTAAACATATAGCAACATTTTTTTTATTTTAATCTTGAATCAAATGTAATGTGAAATGTTGCTGTGCTGGAGCCTCTAAAGGTGCATTAAGGTTTAAAGGCAATGGACAAAAAACCAATGGAAATATCCAAATGCATAGGAGCAGATGCAACATTTGCTGTAGGTTTGCAGGAACTGAGGCTTAGTCACTTGTTACTCAGTATGTAATGTGAACACAGCCCGAGTTCATGGAAGCATAAACAAACTACATCCTTTGCATATGAGGTCCTAAATCTGTATGATTCACAGCCAATCTCTGGCTATGTGACCATTGTCTGAACAATCATATTAATGAGGTTACATTTCATTTAAATATGTACAGGCATGACAGTGAGCTAGATACTGTCAGGTACAAATATGAACGTGAATCATCAACACAGAAAGATCAGACTTGACTAAAAAGTTGAAGTGAGCATGTAAAGAAAACTATCTGGTCTGGAAATTTCATATCAGTACTTTTGTTCTTGTTTCATTTCTTCTAAAAAATATATAAAAATATAAAAATATGCCACATACATAACAGCAACTTTTGGATTGAGTGGAACAACTTTAATGGAAGCACTATGCTTTTTCTTAAAGCTGTTGTTTTTTGGTTTTTTTCTAATCTAATTTTGGAGACACACTGCAGATAATATTAGATTCTGTTCTGCCTCAATACTCCTTCACAGCATTTGAGTTTAACACATCATCTCTTTGGTCTGTAGGTTTTTTATACATGACAACGAAATGCGGCATAAATGCAGTTATATATCCTGCACACTTCACAGGCCACCAACAAAACAGTCTGCTCCCTTGTGCGGTAAATGTAAAGTGTCGTCCTTTAAATGACTTTCTGCTGCATAAAGAACCTCTATAATATTACCATTTCTTTGAAAGCCCAGGTGGTGCAGTTTCATTTCCTCGGTGGCTGAGCAGTGTTTCAGATGTCTCTGCGAATTACACTGGAGAAATAATGGCTATTTCATGAGCTTCTTCCATAACAATAGTTCTGCCGAGCTCCTAGGAGCTTGACTGGTCAGAGATAATTGGGAGTACATGTTGTCTTTCTAAAGGTATCAGTCCCACTCAGCTTCTTTCCTGTGATTCATCGACACAAATGACACCAAATGAAATGAAAGCAGTTCCTTAAAAGGTACCTCTTCTTGTGCCTTTATTGTATTAAAAAAAACATACATTTTGAAAGCCCAGAGCTCCTCTGATAAAAGATAAAAGATCACCTCAGCCATAGGTAACCCAATCATTATAATACTGATTCAACCCCAGGACAATTTCCTTCATTTTGTGTTATTATGGTCTGAGTCATATAGTTCCTGTCCAATGTGACAGAAATAACATTTATGAGGCTTTTCATATGGTGTTCTTCTGCAGGAATAATAAAGTTAATCTTAATTTAAAATGACATTAACAGAAAAAGGAAAATCTTTGTTTTCAACCATATGAAAATCTTTGTTTGTAATGTATTGATTGGATGTGCCTTCCAAGCAATCATAGCATAATAATCAAACTGAACTGCGATTTCATCTCACGCTAATTTTTCATCTTGATGTTGTGTTTGTTTTGGCTGGTTTCTGTTTTGGATTGCTTTAGTTTGTTTCACCCTAACCTCATCAATCATTAGACACTGATGTAGCGGCACAGTCAATTTCATTCAACATGGAAGCTCTGGTCATGGTTGCAAAGAATGGACACGATCTTGTTCAAATTATAGACTGTATACAATGATTTTTTACATTTTAATTATATTTATTTAACCAGGACAGTCCCACAGAGATTAACCTTTGTGTCGTCCTCTCGGGTAAAATTGATCCCGTCGGTTTTGACTGTTCCTTCTTTCCTCCCTTCCTTACTTCTGTCTGCCCTTCCTCCCTCCCTCTGTCACTCTTCCTTTCCTTCCTCTCTCTTTCCTCCCTTCCTTCCTCGACCCCCCTTTCTTCCTTGCTTCTGTCCTTCCTCCCTCCCTCCCTCCCTCCTTCTCTTTCCTCCCCCCTACCTTCCTCCCTTCCTTCTTTCCTCTGTCCTTCCTTCCTCCCTTCCTTCCTTTCCTTTCCTCCCTCCCTCTTTTCCTTCTTTCTTCCTCCCTTCCTTCCTCCCTCCTTTCCTTCCTTCCTGCTTCCATCCTTCCTTCCTTCCTTCTTTCTTTCTTCCTCCCTTCGTTTCCTTGACTCAAGGACAACAGGAGGGTTAAGAATGTCTTTCTCAAAGGAGACCTGGCCAACAAAATCAGCTGCCATATTCAAAAAGTAAGGATGAATAAAATCAGGTCTTGAGAATTATCTAGAATCTAAAGCTTCGAGGGCTTTTGTGAATTTCTCCCCACAAAAAAAAGCTACGCAATTAAGAGACTGAGCACTGGAACATCAGTTTCAGAGATGCAGAACAAGCGGCGTCAAACAGAGAGCCAGAAGTTATACCATGCTCATTAAAACATTTTAATATCTCCATTTAGTCATGAACAGCAACAGAATCCTGCATAACAAAGGAAGGCACAGCTTGAGAGTAATTGCACACAGGAGGGGACTTTATGGTTTTCCAAGAACCTCCTATAGAGTCATAAAGATTTTCAGTGGTAACAGAATAAATTCAGATTGTGGCTTTCTTGGAAAACAGGAGCATTTGTGTCTTAGAGCCTGATGTACTAAAGGTCTGCGTGTGTAAAAACGTGCAAACTTGACATTACCTGCAAAAAATGTGCAAGCTGATCTAGTAACGCAGCGCACTGAGGTTTGCGTCTTTCAAATGTGCAAGATAATACGCGCTGTCCATTTAGTACGTTTACCATAATGAATATGTAATAAGGCTGCACACTGCGCACAGATGACTGCTGTTACTATGGAGACGAGGAGACGGAGGCACAATGACAGAATACACACAGGACGGAGTTTTTCCACCTGTGTTAATATTTCTGGAGTGGAATATTTGTGGTTTTACTAACAGCATTGACTTTGTCACTAATACTCTCCCATATGTGGGTTTTTCTGGTAATATTAGTTTTTGTTATAACTCAATATATTAGTTAACCTCTTCCACTAGAACCTGATCACATTTCATTTTACGCTTGCAGCTTTCTGCTCGTCCAAACTCTCCATTAAGACACAAAACCCTCATTTAAATACTGCTGTCTGCACCTGTTGCACCTGTTTTCATTTACGCAGTTATTCTTAGTAGATCACCTGCAGAACGCACGCAAACAAAACACGCAATCTATTGCACTGTGCACGCAATTTAGTACCCTTTATTTGGGATCTTAGTAAATCAGGCCCTTAGTCAAAAAACAAGCCAATCAGTGGTAGAACCTGTTGTCCATGCCTTAGCCCAAGCCAAGTCACACTCAACAAATACTGCCTGCTAGCTCAGAGGGAAACAATGGGATATTATCATTCACGCTAGGGCAGAATCAAATCCCACAATATTTCTGACCCAATACCTCGATATCAATATTGCGACAATGAGATTTTTGATAAATAATCATCAGTGTAGGAGCCATGTATTTGATTTCATTGATTGGTAGTGCTCCTCCCAAGCACTAGGGGGAGCACGATAAAAGGCCGGCTGGGCACAGATAAAAAGGTCATGCCAATCAAGCCAGGTGTGTGCTGATGGTGAGAAAAAGTGTTTGACTGTGCTCAGGAGCAAAGGGCTGTTTTCTGTTTTTTTATTGTAAATTTATGTAAAAGGTAATAAAATTGAAACCTGCGTACACGTCAGACGAATCCGATCCATTAGCCTCCAGTAGTGCTAAAAGTACAGGGCATAGTCACTACAATCAGTAATGAGGATATAGTGACTAAGTGGATAAAGGCAGATAAAGCAACAGTCTGTTAATCTCAGAAAATTACAATTTTACTGTAATGTAGCCTTTAAAAAGCTGGAAAAGACAAAACTTATCCCGTATCACGATATTCAAAATCTAAGACGATAGATTTATTGCCCAGCCCTTTACTTTATCTCCTGAATGGGGTATGTGTATTTATGATTTGTGTACAACCCTTGTTACAAATGCCCAGACTGTCTCCCCAAATCAGGGATCAGCTGCAAGTCATGATGAAACCCCTGTTTAGTATCTGTTCAAGATTCCTCTTAGTAGACCTTAGTATTCTGTTAGCAGCAGCAACAGAATGGTCACCTAGGTCATTGCAAAAAACAAAAAAAAAAAAAACAGCTAAAAAAATCACGAGGAGCATTAGTTAGAATCAAGTCAATTAAGGTGGACCTCTCAGGGCATTTAAGATTTGGATAAGTGGGTGAATTAATCATCTGGGTGGTCTTGTAATGGCTGAAGTCAATCTCAGTTAAAGAAGATTCATTTAATCTTGATAAAAAGTGAATCAAAGACTGCAATACATCAATCCAGGCAGATGGAGGCCGATAACAATGAACAACAAGCCTTTAGCAATTTCCATATTCAATGTCAAAAATTCCGAATTGCTTGCAGTTTGATTTCACATAAACATCAAAACACCACCACCTTTATTTGTTCTGTCGGCAACATAAACATCTCTGTCTTGGTTCAAACATTATGTTCAAACCATGTGTTTAGTCTCCTCCTGTGATCACATACACTGTGTTTTCAATGCAGCCCAATTCACCATATAATTGTTCCCATTTGCATAATTTTCCATTTCTCTTGTTAGATGTGGAAATGGTTGGGAAATTTGATCAAGGTTCATAAATGCTACCTCTTAACAAGCAGTAATTGCCAAAATATTGCAGATGTAATCCTTATTTCATGATTACTACGTCGGGCAAAACAAAGAAACAGGTTAATAGCAGCAGCTGTGATGTGAGATCAGCTATAGAGACACTGAAAATGTGTGATTACAGAGGAAATTAGAGAGAAAAAAAAGGTTGTAATATTCACAGAGGACCATGAGTGGCCTATTATGGCTACTAGTTCAGAATAGTATAAATAAGGGTCTGGGTCTTACACATATCCAAACTACATATATTTCTGGAGCAAAGTCAGTCCGCTGCCACTCAGTGATTTTATCAACAAGAGAAAACTAAATTCTTGATGTAACTGTTGAATTATTTCAATTAAAGCCTCTCCAACCATGATTGGCACAGAAAATAATGTTTTATGTAGTTAAAGCATATAATGATCTGTAAATTAATGTGAGTGAGTGGCTTTATCTCAATTGACTTGTTAAACTTCTTAAATTAATAAAATATGTATCACAAATTGTATTTTTCTTTCTTTAATTGTTTTTTCATAACAATTAACAATAAAGTTAATTTTAATCAACGGTGGAGGGCTCTGCCAGCCCCATAACTGGCATAAAGACTCTTTTTTTATCTACAAACCTGCCTTGAAAGTTCATTAAGACTGAAGCCTGCAGCCAGCAATCCCTAAAGAACCACAGACCTGGACTATCCCATTTGAGGTTCCTCCCGGCAGACCAATAGTCTCGGATTGCAACAGCGCCTCATATCACATCTCTCAATACATCGATCACTTTCTATGTCCCCTCTCTACCCAACATCCCAGTTATATCAAAGATCATTGGTTCCATGGCTGTCCCTCACTCGGCTCACCTGTTTACTATAGATATTAATAGCCTTTACACCAACATTAACACCCAATTAGGCCTTCAAATACTCCAATACTACCATTTTCAAAAACCATCCAGACCCCAATAGACCGGGCAAAGAACTTTTACAACTCATCAAACTTTGCCTCAACAATAATGATTTTTTTCTTTAATAACCAGTTCTACCTCCAGGTCAATGGGACAGCCATGGGCCAAAGATTTGCCCCCTCCTATGCTAACCTCTACATGAGCGAGTGGGCGCGAGAAGCCCTAAAAAAAATGCCCCCTACAAGCCACCCTCTACCTCAGGTTTTTAGATGATATTTTCGGTATTTGGCCGCACGACCCTTCCACATTTCCAAACTTCATAAACATTTTTCAGGCCATCCAACATAACCCAAAAAACTCTACAGGTAGGGAATTTTCCATCATTTACATCAATCATTGGCATGTACTGGGATCAAACTAGGCTTTGCGGTCATCGCGAGGCCACACCAAATCTTGACTGACAGACACTGTCTCCCCTTGAGATAGTAGTAGGCAGTGAGTCTGCTCCTTTAGGGGAAAACAGGAGGCAACCTGATAGTGTTGCTATAGCAGCCGAGATCAGAGATGTGTTTTCCTGTCTCTCTTGACTTGCAGCTAGGTACTGTTTGTATCTTCAGACCAGTAGACTAAATTCTATATGCTGTAAATATGTTGGATCTGCCAATGTTTGGGCATAGTTCAACCTGTGGCTTTATCTGTGTTGTTAAAGCAGTGGTCTCCAACCCTGCTCCTGGAGAGCTACTGCCCTGCATGTTTTAGGTATCTCCTCACTCTAACACACCTGATTCTAATAATCAACTCGTTATCAAGCCCTTTGACGAGCCTCAGCTGCTTGATAACGAGTTAGAGTGAGGAGATACCTAAAACATGCAGGGCAGTAGCTCTCCAGGAGCAGGGTTGGAGACCACTGCATTAGAGTTACGGTTGAAATAGTGTTGGTTTGATCATGACTATACATCATCCTAAAATGGACGTCCCCCCATTTTCAAAACTCATTTGGGTACTGCTGACAACAGCCCAAGGCTAAAGGTATGACTATAATTTACAATATTCTGAATTTGAAGTAAAAGTTAACCCTTAACACGAGACACCTTTTGCACCTAGGTGAACCCACACCTTCGATAAAAAACAATCTCCCGGGCCTTTTCTCCCTTTGGATACCCGTGACAATGCCAGCTGTGGCTCCAGGAAGATTCGCAATGCAACTACAGAGCAACAAACATGTCATATTCAATGTCTGTCAAATGTGAAGCTGTGTGGAAGGACAGAAACATTATATCTTCCACATGGAGCTCGAGTGCCATCATAGAGAGAGATATGATTGTTGTCATGCAGATAATTTGGGGTTTTTGCTGAATTAATAGAGGGAAGGTGATGGATTGTAATGAGATGATTGGCTGAATAATTCATTACTGATTAGTGCTGACCAGCCAGTGGCCCTTGGTACTTATTCCTCCCCTCCAGAAACAATAACGGCTACCAAGGCGAGGCTTTTACTGTATATGGATTTAATGAAAGAATTACTGCAGAAACGATTTCTGCCCAGGCGTGGGTGCATGATGGGAAGGGAGGTGCCGGTGTGTGTGTGTGTGTTTGTGTGTATCTGTCTGTTGCCTCTCATCTCTGTCAGACTACTTCTGCTTTGCATTCATATGTTTGGCTCAGTGAGCAGCTGTGCCTCATACAGAAGAGGGAAGGACACAGACTAATTACGATGGTGGAGGTACAGCTAATCATGTTTTTCATTTTCTAATCATAGTTCATGTCTGTTCCCTGGCATCTCAATCTAATTCACTAATGGAGCTGTCTGTTGGGGCTTCTAAAGTCTGCACTCCTGCACTTCAGAAATCAAGAATAAGTGCCTTGTTTTCAGACCAACACCAAGATGAGTGAGTCCCACTATGTGATAACCAAGTGCTAATTTGTTTTTTGCCAATTAAGATCCATATTAATGAGGTTACATGTGGCAGAATCTCCTACCCAGTGGCGACCTGGTTTCATACACAGAACAGCTCCATACAGTGCTCGGTGGATCAACACACGTTGATACCAACACAAATCTGTTACACACTATGTGATTAACAGCCTCCAACCAGAACTACACAAGAATACACAACATAATCACATCACTGAAAGAGCAGATAACAGGAACACAGTTGTGCAAATTAACTGCAACAGCAAAAACAGCAGATAATTCTTTCCTTCTCACAAAATTCATTTATATGACTTAAATAGAGCAATCTCTCTGCTTCATTACCTGGATGGAAACACCTGCAAAATATGTAGACCGAACCTAATGTACATTTAGATTAGTTATGTGCAAAAAAGGCGATTGCTGTCCCCAAAGTTATAATTTCCTTCTCAATTCAAAATTCGGCTTCTACTAAGATTTTATGGGACTTAATGGTTTGGATCCCTAGTGTGTTTTTGTATGTATGTTTTGAGTGTTGTGTTGCCTTGGTATAACCAGACTCTGACCCCTCAATCGAACTCATTGAACTTTACAGGTTGAGGAGTTTTGAGGCATTTTGCACCTTACAGGACGCACTTATAGGTGTTAGTACTGAGTGGAAGTAAACCAATATCTGCTTCCTTAGCCCTTCAAAACTTTAAGTGTCAGGCTACAAAAAAAGCTGATAATTTAAGAAATCTTTAAATGTTTATTTTAGTCATTGTGATAACTGTCATTATGCTACTAGTAGGGATGGGTCATTAAAAACGAATAACCGAGGTATCGTTCGTGGGGACCAACTTCGACCTTTGTGCAGTGGTCTTTTTTTTGTATTGAAAAACTTTTATCAAGAGTTGAGCTGTGTAGTCTAGTATGGAGAAAGCTACTAGGAGGAAGTCTAAGCTTTCGTAAACCACTTCCTTGTCAAGTACAGACCCACACAAATGGTTGAAATTTTACTCCTGCACCCTGCTACTTTGACTTGGTAGTAAGTTAGCCTGCTAGCTAGCTGACTGAAGTAAATATAATGCCAACAAAGCCACACAAAAGTTCTGTTTGGGCAAATGGTAAGAAAGTAAAAGAGAATCTTGTCAGGTGTGAAATATGTGAAACAGAGTGGAGCTATTGTGGTTCCACATCAACAATGCTGACTCATCTGAGAAAGCATCTGTCTGCTGCAACAGCTACTGAGGGAGATGGACTTAACGGTAATCGCCAAACTAGTATGCCAACACTTGCAACAGCTCCTCGAAAGTGTGACAGAAGCTACAGTGAGAAAACCACGTCTCTCATTGCCAGCATGATTACCTGTAATATGCTGCCTGTTAGCTGTGTAGAGGGGAAAGGATTCACACAGCTGATGGTATACGTGGAGCCAGAGTACATTGTACCTTCTCAGAAAAGCATGACTTCACAGCTTGAGAAAATGCACACCAAATGCACAGAGTCTGTTCATGCTTCATTGGCACAAATGGACAAAGTGGTTATTACAATGGATGCATGGACCTTCCATAGTATGGAGTCTTATGTTACAGTAATGTGCCATTACACAGGCGAGGAATGGGAAAACACAGTACTACAAACTCGATCAATGACCGAGAGACACATGGCTGAAAATTCAGCTGAATTACTGAGAACATCTGCTGAGGGATGAGGACTAAATGAAAAAATGGTTGCATGTGTGCACGACAATGCAAGTAACATTTTACTGGCCAACACACAGCTTTTGGAATTGGATTCAAGCCTGTGCTTTGTGCATACATTGCAACTAACAATAAACAATGGCTTCAAAGATGCTACAATAAGTCATGTTGTTGTGGCTGCAAGCAGAATTGTATCCCACTTCCTTCATAGCACGGTGGCTTGTTAAGCACTGAGAACCAAGCAAGAACAGCTTAAACCGGCAGATGCGTCGACACTTGAGCCAATGGATGAGAGCAGGCACGTTATGGAAGAGCTGATGCCTGTTTTAAAGTCACTGAAGACGTCTACGACTGCACTGCGTAGTGAGTCAGGAGAGAAATGTAATCACAGTCATCTGATTACTTCCTGAGATTGTATTATTAGTTACTGCATATTAGTCTGGTAACAGTATGTGTATTATAGCATATGGGTAGGATACGTATGTGTTATCATTCATTCAGTTTTATATTTTTTGTTATCCTTTCTTTATAGAAAACCATACAATAATACCATCCAGCTGTTACTGCATGTGCATCTGTATATGTTCCTGCAAAGACAGAAGTAAAAGGAAGTTAACAGAACATCTACCTCTCTCAGCCCTTTATTTATTCAAACTCTGGAAACGTGGCCTTAAGTGGTGTTCTGGTTGAAACACCTGTTTGAACCTGGTGACGAACATTGCACTAGCGTCAAGGCTGATCATTTTGTTATTACCTCTACTAGAGCATTTATTCAACCCCAAGGGAAAATCATGCGTCAGTCAGTCAGCACCTGCACTGCTCCAGCTCACCTAAACATCGTCACACAGTACTCAAATGAGTTTATAATACAATTAAATGTGGTTTTAATGCTTCTATTTTGATATCGCTGGCAGCTATTGCGGGAAAAGATACAAAAGCCAAGGAGGCAGAGTGTCGAGAGCTTTGGTTGAGCACAGTCATTGTATATACCAAACTTGTAAAGAAATCAATATAACAAACTTGGTCCTTCTTATTTTTTTTTGATTATTTGCACTAAGCTAGAATAAGATCCAGATCTGATAAGAGGGCTTTTTGTCAATTTGGTGCTGTAGAGCCTGATCACTGGAGATTTGTTACAGCTGGTATACGTGTACACTCAAATGCAATCTATTTTATTCTCAGGCAGGATTAGTTACTGTGTGTGTGTGTGTGTGTGTGTGTGTGTGTGTGTGTGTGTGTGTGTGTGTGTGTGTGTGTGTGTGTGTGTGAGTGAGTGAGTGTGAGAGAGAGAGATTGCCTCTCCTAATTCTACAATCGTATTAAAAAAAACATTGATTTCATCTAGTCTCAGTTTTGTGGGTCTAATATTACCAGAGCTATATATTGAAAGAGTTTTACTTTTTATATATATATGAGAGATGTTTGTATAATAAACATCATTAACGGCAGACTCTGCACACTGCTTGTATAAATTACCATTGTGAATGACAGTCAGAAAACATTAAGGAAGATGGATTATGATTACATCTATAGCAGCGATGGCATAACGCCTGCCTGCAGCCCAATATCTCTCAGACTTGACGTGATGAGCCACAGCACTTTAAACATACCGCAGTGTCAGTGACTGATTATGAGTAATTGATGGCTTCTGGTTTGGCAGAGATTCTGCAAAGATTCACTAATTGTGCGCTGTGAGTTTAAAGCCTGTCTAAAAAGTTTGATTAAAAATATTAGAAACTTTTCTATTTGCAAGCTTGCATATCCAGTTGTCAAGTTTTGAGGAAGTAAAAGCCCTCAGTACAGTGTTCTGTGTTTTTTGCTTGTTTATTTTGTTTAACAGGATCCTAAATCCTTTGATAAGCATGTAATCCTGAAAGGGAAGTAAAAAATCTGCAATTCACCGAGCTCAGATAATGAGATTTCTGAGGACATAAATATGTAAATGACATGTAAATTTATTTTGATTCACACATGTTTCTTTGGAGGCACAACCCCTTTAAAACTATGATTGCACCATATTTTGTAACACTTAGCACCATCATCTGTATTACTGCACAAATTACTTCATTGTATTTTAGACCCTTGATGTCATAAAAGACATTTTCACAAAACACATCAGAGTCAAATAGAAGCAGAGAGAAAATGTTCAATATTAAAAGAAAGAAAGTGAAACAGACACTCCACCATTAAGAAGGAGGATTTAGGTCTAAGGCAGGCATGTTTGGTGGATTAGCCTTTAAGCTGAAAGATGCAATTTGCCTCATAATTAGATGATGATGAGTGTAGGTGCGGTGGTGTCAGTGGGCTTATTTGAGTCACATCCTAACTTTGCATACATTTTGCAATAATGATGTCAGAAACTGTCACACTTTAAGCTCAAACGAGGCAGAAAAACTGTGCAAATGACTTTCACAGAACAGTCTTAGCCAATCCAGAAGTGAGTATTACAGGAATGACTTTGCCTGCTGTCAGCCGTGAAACTGTGTATTTCTCATAGACTGTATATAATAAATTGACGTAACATCCGTGACGTCACCCATTGGTTTGTGGACTGCTGCTCCGAAGCCAATAGATTCGGATCTGGGCAGCGCCATCTTGAAAATTTCCGGAACATGCCGGGAAAAATAAAAACTTCTACTTCTACTTATATGGGCATCAGGAGGAGCAAGAAGACGGAGCGGGGGAGGTTGCGAGGGCTGGATCTACCACAGTCTACACCGGCAACCTGGTGATGCTAACCAAGTTAGCTGTTACGACTATAACCACAAAACTCCGGAGAAAACTGTCGGTGTGAAACAAGTTCACGGCTGTTTCCTGCAGTCTATCTGTCTGCGCTCCTGAACCGGGGAATCAATCAACCTGTCAATCACGACGTAGCCATGCCCTAATGCATACCCTGCTTTATCGTCACATATAAAATTGGGGAGGCCAAAATGTCCCAAATGAACATCATACTGCATTGAAGAAGGCTTTAAACTAGCGATTGAGACCATAAACACATTTTGAAAACGTTTACTGAGGTTAGAAATCAAGTGAGAAGTTGGTGAATTCTCCATTGACTTGTATAGAGACGGAAGTCCTTTTGACACCAAAACGGTCGCCCCCTGGTGGCCTTTTGATAGAATGCAGTTTTAAGTTACTTCCGTGTTGGCCTCATTTCAGAGGACCGGAACTCCCCGCCTGGTGATTCTGCATGTTAACAGTTTCACGCCTCAGGAATAGATAGAAGGTCATGTACTTTGTTTCTGCTGGAATATATTTATGGTGGCTTCTTTTTGTAATGTTTTAAAATATGATGATAAAACGTGTGATAACTAAGCGTGTAGCAAAGGTTCAGTAAACAGTTTATCTTCCTGTGAACTGATTTCAATTAGATTTAGTTGAAACTTTGTGGGGGAAAAAAGAAATTGCTTAGCCTGACATGAGCTAATGGCAGAAAATAGATAGTTGCCCTTTCCTGTTATTGAATACACTGTGTAATTACAACACAATTGAAATGCCAACCCATGACAGGCCACAGCTCAGTGATTTTAGATTTAAATCACTTTTTAACCACACAAGCATTTTTATATCAGGGGTTATATAGTGTATTAGAAAAAAGTATCAGGCCGTATTGTGCTTTAATTAAATCCCACTGCTACTGTAACACTTTGGGCGGCTGTGGCTCAGTATGTAGATCAGTTGTCCACCAATTAGAAGATCAGCGGTCCGATTCCCAGTTCCTCCAGTCCACATGTCGATGTGTCCTTGGACAAGATATTTAACTCCAAATTGCACCGATGGCTGCACCAATGGTGTATGAATGTTAGGCTCCATCTGATGAGCAGGTTGGCAACCTTTCATCAGTGGGTGAATGGGTGAATGTCACATGTAGTGTAAAAGCTTTGAGTGGTCAAAATGGCTAGAAGTACAGTACAGTCCATTTACCACTTTATTGTCTTTACATTCTTTGATTTTCTTATAGAGCAACAGCGGGGCTACAGTACCTACTTATAGAACAGGAGTTACATTCAGGTAACTTGTTTTATCTTCTCTTATGACTGACTAGGAGACTACTGGTCTTCAATCACCATTAACCTCTTTGCATTTACTGCAGTGATCACAGTGAGGTTTGCAGTGGAGATGGCTTTGCTAGATGTTGGTTATTCTGAGGCAGCGCATATCAGCTACCATGTAGTTTATGGGCAGCTACATGTAGGTGAACAACTTTAAATCAGCAAACAAGGAACGTACATGACTAATTACGTTGTGGGGTAAATTGAGTCTATAGTATGAGATATACTGATTTTGACTGCAGTGAATTTGACTATATTGCGGATTCAGTCTTAATATACCTGATTATATCAGTCAATCATTGTTTGTCACTGTGTGTACTTTTATGCTATGATTAAAACTTTCCAATCATGTCAAACGTGACAAATTAAAACAAATGATCCATAACATGCAGCCTAGGCAGAGGCTCTGAGTGCTTATTTTTTTTGTTTAACCATTTCACCATGTGTGCTGTTTACTTTTGTTATGCACTCATTGCCCAACGTGTGTCATTGCATCATGTCTTATTTACTGTGGTCTGTTGTGATGCACACTAGGAATTGAGTTAATAAAAACGGAAAAAAACCCATCAAGAGTTAATTCAAAAACTAATAACATCATTTATACTGCACGGTAGAGACAACTCGAAGAGAACGCTGAATTGCTTTAATGTCCTTTCGTGTGATATATTCATAATGACTTTGTAATCACTAATTGCACATTCCTCTGCAGGTGTAGTCCTTACACAAATTGCATCATCCTCATTTTCATCTCTAGAGTAAGCATTTTAAAATAAATAAAGCAGAGACATGATAGAGAATGTAAAAAAGAAGTCATAGGTTTAACTGCAATAACAATAAGATGATAAACTGAGCTCACTATCCTATATCTACTCTCCACTGCTCAACACTAAAGTGCCTTTTAAATGATCCATCTATCAAAGTAAAGGTCTTTGTTGTTCCTGAGCCTAGAAGCATGACGTTAATGTCCACAATAACACCTTTATTATGTTGGATTCACATTTGATCAGTGTGTTTCCAAAATAGCGGCAATGCGGTCGAATAAAGGTCTCCGTTTTTTTCCATGGAAGACATTTATACAGAACAGTGTGTCAGAAAGGCCTCCAACATAATGTCTGACCCCTCCCACCCCTCCCACCACCTCTTTTTTGCACTCTTGCCATCGGGAAGGAGGCTCCAGAGCATCTGGGCAAGATCCACACGACTCTGCAACAGCTTTTCCCCCCCAAGCTTTCAGAACTCTGAACGCTCTCCGTATGCTGCCATCCATTCCCCCACATCGGATCACAAAAGCACCAGTACTTTAATACTTAGCACAACCTGTCCTCTGTAAACACATTAGAACTTTATTCTAAAGGCTGTTCTTTTTTATGATTTCATGTTTTTATGTTGTAAATATGTCCTTTGTATGTCTGCATGTGGAAATGACTGATTTTGATTGTGATCGTGTTGTTTACCGCTTTGCAATGCAACAATCTATTGTATGAGATTCACTGCGACATTTCAATACCCAATTATTTGTGTGCAAGCAAGATCAGATGTTCTTTTTTCTGGCAGTTATTCTTACTTTACACTGACTTTAAGCTTCAGGCTGTCGCTTCTTATTTAGTATACAGACATAAGTGGTATCAATCATTTCATCTATAACAGAATAAGCAACTTTTCCTTTTAGATAAACTTGTTCCCAAATCCTAAAGGTATAGCAGCCCCTTCACCTTCAGGGGCATTTGGGACAGCAGACAGAAATGTACAGAAGGACCCAAAGCATCTCCGTACACTCCTTCTGGCTCTGTTGGGATACATGAGAGAACATCTGTCTTTCCCCCCGCAGGCTAATGGCAGCAAATCAGTGTAGAAGTGACTTTGAGAAGTTAAATTAGCTCTGAAGTTCATACAAATCTGTCCGTAAGTAAAAGGACAACATCTATCATCATGCAAAGCAGTATATTACAATCAAACAAGCTTTCACACTCCTGTCAGTGCCAAATAACACATATGCAACAACTAATCAAATCCAATCACTGCTTCGTGTATTATTTATGCGTATATATAAATTATTCTCACCTGTACATATAACTTATTTTCTTTTCAGAACTTGAAATTGAAAGAAATGTCAGATTCAATGCGAAACAAATCAGATATGGGTCACATTTGAGCCAACAAATCGGATTCAGGTCACTTTTAACTGCAGTGTGAACATAGCCTAAGTCAATGTGACATCACAATGATCCAATAGCACGTTATGTGCTTTAGGGAAAGGCAATACCTGTTCTGTGGGAATGTAGGCCTGAGGGAACATAGAGCCAATTTTAGTGGAAATCCTTGAGGGAACATAAGGCTGAGGGAACAATAGGGGATCAACAGGGACGAACCCCATGGAGGGAGACAATCATATGGGTCACTCTTGTAGGACAGACTGTCTACCACCAATTAGTGTGGGTCACTGACATTTAAGATACCCTTTATTTCTCCATGTCCTTTAATTTCCAACAGTTTTTTTGCCTACATACTTTTTAAAAATCTGTCCAGGAGAGAACGTCATCTGTGCTTTTCAAGTCAAACCATTTTTTCTCAGTCATTAACCAAAAAGCTATTTCACACATTTTGGACGCCACTCTTGTACTGACCCTTTTGAACAGAAGAGTTGTACGGTTTCTTTTTCTCTTTTTTTTCAGTTTACACACTTATGTGCAAGTCTGCAAGCCATGTGGGGTTTTTTTTTCTCATTGCTCTTCAGTCTCCTGCCAGCATCTCTTTGCTTGGCAGAGGAGAAAACCTTCCATTTTAACCACATGCTCCCCTCTTATCTTTGCCTGTCAGTGGGTGTTAGCTTTTACTTTAGTACCTGAAATCTGCTGCCAGCCTGTATCTGTTAGGTCTCCGTCTCACCAGAGTGCCAGTATGTTTAATGAGCCCTGCTCTGAGGGTAAGAGACCTCAGAGCCCAGATACTCTATGTGTGTCCTGGTGCTGATGTGTTTTAATGAGCCTATATCTGAGGGTGAGACTAAATATGACTTATAACCCAGAAGGGAAAATGTCTCTGCCACCTTTGCTTTGCTTTCATCACACCTCCCTCAAACCAGCTTCTTAGACCTGCATTTTGTCCTCTCTCAACCTTTACAAAAATCTATCAAAACCTCATTCTCGCTCTGTTCCCGCCCTCTTTCCTCTCTCTTCTTCTTTGATCCTCATCTCCCCTGATCCCTTCCCACCTATAATCTGTCTCATCTTCAGAGTTGCAGAATCTCTCTTTTCCCAGTGATCAAAATTTGTTGGATTAGACAAGTACAAAATTTGTTGAAGTGGTATTACCACTCTTGTGAAAGTCTGAGACTTTACCAAGACTGTCAAATCAAGAAAAAGACTGTGGGATGAAAGAAGTAAATATAGCTTGAAGATGATTAACACTGGAAGGAATTGAATGGGCTCTTAAGTACAGAAGTGATCTGAGGTTTTCTGAGAGGAATCAAACTTTGAATGAGCTACTGTATAAGCAGTGAAAACAGCTTGGGTGAAATGCAAGCACTAATATTTAGTCAGTAAGGGTTAGGGTTCTGTCTTCTGCATGTCCACATGGCCCCCACATGGGTTAAATAAGGACTTTGTGGGTGCTGAGGGGGACATGGGCTTGAACTGGGCAAATTTTGCAGGTCCCACATGGTTTCAGTAACATGGGCCCCACATGTGAAGCCCACGTGGGCTGACTGTATGAGCCCCATGAGGGATGTAAGAGGGCTAAGCGGGCATGTGCATAAACAGAGCAAATTGTATGGGCCCCATATTGTTTCAGAAACATGGGTCTCACATGTGAAGCCCATGTGGTCTGGCTAAATGGGCCCCATTTAAGGTCCATTCTGATCCCGCTTAGACCATACCTGTCAACCCTCTCGTTTCTACTGGGATTCTCCCGTATTTTAAAAAAAAACTTGTTGGTTTCCCATTTGAAAAATTTCCCGGAAAAATCCTGTATTTGCACGTTGTCATTTAATAAGATTGGAAAATTGTTTCAGTCCCAGAGTCAAAATATTAACTTTGACTCTGGGAAACTATAACAGGTATCGTTCCATATTTTCTGACATTTTAAATGATTAAGCAAGAAAATAATGGTCAGATTAATTGATGAATCATAAATCATTGTTAGTTGTAGCCCTAATGTGTTTGCAAACAATCCCCTATTCACAGAGTCAGTAGACATAAACCATTACCATCCAACTGGAGTTAAATGTGTGTCATCCTCATAAATGTAAGTCCAATATTCACTTTCCTTTGTCCTTCCAGCCATTTTCACCTCCTTCTTCTTATTAGTCTCTCTATCAGGACAGCAGGCTGCAGACAGATGTTTGTATTGCCACCCTCAACCTCGCTATTAGCTTATTCATTCTAAAGACATCAGCTATGTTTTCTGCCTGGGGGTTTGTTGGTTGAAACCAGAAGACTCTCCTCCTTCATCCTTCCCTCCCACAATGCCTTCATCCTGTGCCTCTTCCTTCTCTCTGTCAGCATGGCTATTTCTGTGCTACAAACTTTTTCTCTTTCATTTTTCTCTCTTTTAAAGTTCAGTTCTCATGCATTTTCAATGTAATCTTAATTATTATGTGTGCTCTGTGCCCTCATTTATTCATCCTTCTGTCAGCTCTATCCTTTGACTTAATTCAACATCTGTTTTTACACTCCTGTAAGTGTTTATGAGTGTTTGTTCAGGAGTTGAAAACATTTTAAAGTTATTCATTTTGTCTGTCGTGGTGATTTCACATTACTATGTGATCTCTCTTTTTAAAGAAATCGTGATGAAGCTACCTTTTAGCTTTAGCGTGATAAAGAGTTCATATTCCCAGACCAATATTCCCATCAATCAAAACCTGTTAATTTCTCTGTGGTTTCTTGAGATGCCTCGTGCAGTAGACCAAAGGTTTCTATTTTAATAAAGATGATCCATTGTTTCCATTCGTCTTGCAATCCTGAAAATCAAATCTTCATTGACTGGATGAATAGTGCCCTCTGCATGTTTGGTCCCCAAAAAACCAATACCATAAAAATCCTTTTATCTATTTGGGCTTCAGCAGGTTGAGTAGTAAGTCATCCAGCTTCTCCTGAGACATCTAAAGATGTATTGATGCCAGATGGAACATGTTACTAGGTTTAATGATTTAGCCATAAAGGGTTTTTAATACCTCGCTGTTACATTTTCTCATATTTAGAGTGTCTGGATTGCTTTTTATTGTTCAAAGAAGTGTAAGGTGTTGCCTTTCATGCCCTGGACTTATCAACACACACACACCCCTATGCCTTTGAACACCAAGTGCAGCAGCCTTGGACTAACATTAGCTACTGTAGTTAAATTAGATAAGGGCAGATATTAAACATACCAAAATATTGTGACAATAGTCCGAATGAGTCGCAGACCATGGGTGAGCGAACTGTTAACCACAACTGTCAATCAATGCCCATCAAAGCTTACTCTAAGTCTTTAAATCATATTAATGGAATAATAATTTCCAGTGACCAACAGTACAATTATTAGACGACTTGAATTAAGTGACTGACATAAAAAGGTTGAGCTAGTATATCTAGAGGACTTTGATGGTTTTTAAATAAGGGTCAACTGGACCCAGCATCAAGCAACCGTAGTGCTGGAGCTGCACTTTAAGGTTCTTCCACATTGTCTTCTGCTGCAATTTAGTTCAACAAACTCAACTTGCTCCTTTTGATGAGAAACAGCAGCAATTTTACTAAAAGCTCGTTCAAGATTGGCTAAATTCCATCACTAATGATGAGTCACCCTGCAAAAAAAACATCATTTTGACTATCTGTAATCAATTCCTTTTGTTAAAATACCCAGAGCTCATGATCATGGTTTGGTATGATGGTACCATATTAATGCAAAGGCTGCAGAAAGCCACCCATCCATTTTGCATTGCGTACTTTCCCTCATGAACAAGACCTTCAAGACAGCTGTGTGTTTCCAAATGAAAACCATCAAATTAGTTACACTCATAATGTCAAAACTGTTGCCCTGATGTATCGCTTCATTAAAAAAACAACATCTGTGCTCATGTCCCTTTTGTGCCTTTGTCATTTATTTTTTATCTCCTCTTTTATTTTTCTTCTATTTCTCTATTTTGATTTCTTTTTATCTCTCCTTTCTTTCTCTGTCCAGATTCGTCCCTGGTAGAATATGATGTTTTCGCATTCTCTATCTGCTCATTATGAAAACATGGGCTACCCCACTGACTCAGGCCTGTCTGAAAATCCCTGCCTATTAGATTTAAAAAAAACCCAGCCAGAGAAATGTATTATCAACACACTAAGAGCCCTCTTCACCACTGCCAAATCTGCCAAAGGGAGCAAAACAACTACAGAAGAGATGGATAATACCAGCAATAGTCACTGCTGATGTGTCTGAAAATTGAAGATTTACACTGACAATGAGATTAACCTTAGACGACTATTACACACCAAAAGGTTGAAGGAAAATTAAGGTTTATTTTTGCAGCTTCAGGCATTTATTCAATCAGTTATGATAACTTTGTACTTGCAACGAAATTTCAGATCATGGAAAATGAAATCACTGTACAGTACATTCAATTGGCTGAATATGGTAACATCACTGAAATATAAATCCTTTATTTATTCAAGGACTTTTTTTCTCTTTCCCTGCCCTGATCACGCTCATACAGATTAATATTCACACCTGCAGGTTGCCCAGTATGACTGCAGTCTGATTCATGTCCACTGAGCAGCTCCACTGGTGCAGCAGTGAGTCTTGTTCAAGGGCAACGAAATAGCATGAAATGGGCAAGAAACAGGAGTGTTAAGATATCCATACAGACTTTAAACAAGATGAAATAGCAAACTAGCAGCATGTGTGCTGACTAATCTCAGAACTCACCAAGAACTCTGGTTCATGAAGCCTCAGTGTGAACATGAAACTTTTTCATTCACATAGATACATGCAGTGTGTATTGCAATCATACCACCTTTTAAAATGTGGATTGTGTTTAACTGGAACAACCCCTTAAAGTTAAAAAAAGCACATTTGATCTATGGTTAAAGGTAATGTTATTATTTAAAACGTCTAAAGAAACAGCAGCTAAATTACAGCAACCAAGACACCAACGTTAGTGTTTAAAATGTTTGAATTGACAAGCGAGCATGGTCTGGAAGCTCCTTTCCCTTCAAGCAGAGGACAAGATGGACCAGCATATAACAGGGATGGTAAAGGATGGTCTGTTATAGGAAACGCTGACAGAAGACAGAAATAAAGGACCTGCTTTATACCACGGCCATAGCTAGGATTTTTCAAATACCAATGAATATACAAATTTGATGTAATCCATGATGTATTCATAACGCTTTCTTGCTGTGCATTTCTCAGTCATGGTCATTCTTGCGGTCCAGTTCTTTCTTATCACTTCTAATTTTGCAACGTAAATCAACTTCTATTTCAGTATTATACAACTTCCATGGTTGCATATTTAAAATGTATAACTGCAATATATTATTTTCTTTGTTTGTTCTTAGAATGTGGAATGGAGCACGGCCTGCTGGGAAAAAAGGGCTCATCCAATGAATGAACAGTTTGCAAAATCGGGTCAAGTCCAATTCACAAATGCAGACAACATATTTCTGGCGATTTTCAAGTCGCAGTTCACATCTACTGCAGCCAATATTTCTATAATATATTCTGGAAGTGAGCGCAACTTAAAAATCTCCAGTAATATGCTGGCTGTATATTTGTGAAATTCTGACGAATCGGCTGACAGAAGCGCAACACAGCTGCAGCTGTTCGTTAAGGAAACCAGTTCAATTGGAAACCAGTTGGGACATAACACCGGAGGGCCAGTGAAAAGGCCTTACTCCGCCGCTGGCTATAGCCGACTACTTTCGTTTTGACATGGCAGCGGTATCTGCAAGTACGTGCCACGTGACGGTCTGCTGATGCTATTTTCACTTCACAATGGAACAAAACTTCAATAAAAAAATACAAAGGACATGACCTCGGTGTCCTCAATGGTAGCTACGGCCATGCTTCTTACGATGAACGTGAGAAGGGGGATGGTCTTTGAATGGAAAGATTTCAAGTTCAGTTGGACTTGAGCAATGTACTCATGCTCTGTGTCACCATCAAGAGAGACTATAGCACACTGTGATCTGCTGTGGACCTGCATTCATCACCTGCCGTGTAGCAAATCCTCCACATTGGTGGAACTTGTTAAATCAGGCTTTGTCTTTTCTGACCTGCTGTTCTCTTGAGCTCATAGTTATAGAAAGGAGACAAGGGCATCAAGACATTTAATCCTGCACCACCCATGTATCAGAGACAGTGTTGACAGTTAGACGACCGGTTCCCATGGCTCACCAGATGGCACATTCCAGCTGTTTGGCTTCTTATCACGGTACAACGGATGCTTCCATGTCATCTGAATACAGATGAGCCAATCAACTTCATTAAATTCATTATGTCTCCCTGTTTGAGTCCACTCCCACATTGAAAAACCTTAAGATTCTGATGAAATTAATTGATCCCTGAGAGGACACTGATGTAGCAGAACCAAAATATGTATAGACATTGAGACTCATTTGAATAGTCACAGTACAAAGTAACACAAGACCAAACTGCAAATATAATGCTGATGTTCAAGACACTGAAGCCACATGATGACTTCAACAAAGTTCACAAGCTGATGATTCATCAATAATGCTTTTAGAAATTGAAAGACACCAGAGAGCATCTTAGTGTTTGTCCCAGTTTTTATTTGTTTTAAAGAACTCAGATGATATTTTAAAGGGAGAGGAGAAGCCTTACAGATGATTGAAACCTCCATAAAACATCATCCAACAGAAAGATTGTTGAGGAAATTGAGCAGAACATGAAAATATTCCCCAAATTCTTTATCTATTGGATCCGATTCACTCTGTGCTCATATTGGTTCCCCTCTTTTTCAAAAGGTAATGGTTACAGGCAAACAGAATCTCTTTTTCTTGACAAAACGACAAGAAACATTCAACAAGTATAGACATTTTTTCTTTGCAGGCATTACCTATCTGCATCAGAAAACTTTGTAGAGAGGCCCTTAGAAACTTTGAGGAAATTGGCAATGAACTCCTGAAGCATCTACTACAGTTTTAAATCAAGTTAATGGAAATCTGAATGAATGGCTCTATCATGTGCTCTCTGGTCTTTACTTAACTAAGGTTGTTCCCTAATCGTATTTAAGTTAGTATTGTAACCATGACAGTCGTATCTTTAACCTAAAACCATGATTTGATATAAAAGCCAACGTTTTGTGCCTCATTCTGAAGGGTATATGGAACGATAATGCGTTACGCTGGTTAATTTTGAGGACTCAGTAAGTAAGAGGCGCTCTCAGCTTATGATTTCTTTGTGTGACAGATTTCTCAACAAAGACATCAACTGTAAATGTTTAGACAGATGTAAGCAGCTCATGCTTAGACACACATCGCAGGGAAGTCGAGCCTTGTGCAAGCAGCCTTATCTGGGTTATTGTAAATACTTAATGAGGTTTCCATGAAAGATGCTTCACTGAATAATGAATACTGTAATCATTAAATCTGAATCTTTAAGCTCATGATTGAGCAAGTTTGCAGCCCGCTTTTGAAGCATTTGGTTGTGTTTGACACTGAAAAGAAAATAATGAAGTTGTTAAAAGTATGTGGTGACTTAAATCTATAACACTGGAGGCAATGACATGAGTAAGAAGCCCATGAATATTAACTCTGGTATTGTAAGCCTGTAAACACAGTCATACAAGCACACGCATTTACAACATGCACACACACACACACACAATAATCCAGTTGCAGAACGACATCAGCTAAAGCTCTGGTAAAATCCCAAATTCAATAATATTTTTCAGAGAAATTCTCTGTATTTGTATAATAGGAAATGTTAAATAAAGGCTCAATTTAAACCCATTTAAATATTAATTATTTTTTCATTTACTATTGGAAACTTACAACAAATAATGCTATGACTAGTTTTTATTAAACATTTATCTTTATATTAAGTTCAGTGAATGTAATTGCAGACTGACTATGATGTTGAGATCGGGGCTTTGTGGGAGCCAAACCATCTGTTGCAGAACTCCTTGTTCTTCTTTGTCACTGCAGATAGTTATTTATGACGGAGAGTTTTTATTAGATATGTACCAAACACTCCTGATTGCCTTTAATTAGTACAGAACTACATCATTCTTTCCTGGAAACATTTTTCCAACGACACACTAAAGCATTAGCGCTGTACTATAAGTAAACCTTTGCCCTCTCCATTATTTTCTCATTAAAAGCACTCCAGGCTCAACAATCTCTGTGCTTAACCCAGTTGTGTTGGCCATTTATAGATGTACAGATACATGTGTCTCTCTCTCTGGGAAAACATCTTCTTTTAGGCTACTTTGTTGAGGCAACACTTAAAAACACCAAAAAGGACAGTTTTATTGCATGAAGGATATCCGATAGCAGCATTGTGATAGACTCTTTGGAGAAAAGGGAACATATATAATTAATCTTCCTCTGCAGATGTTAAATATAAATGTTAAATGTCAGAAAACTACATGGGAATTAATCCAAATATGGGTCCCTAACAGGCAGGGAGTTCCGATCCTCTGAAATGAGGCCAACGCGGAAGTAACTTAAAACTGCATTCTATCAAAAGGCCACCAGGGGGCGACCGTTTTGGTGTCAAAAGGACTTCTGTCTCTATACAAGTCAATGGAGAATTCACCAACTTCTCACTTGATTTATAACCTCAGTAAACGTTTTCAAAATGTGTTTATGGTCTCAATCGCTAGTTTAAAGTCTTCTTCAATGCAGTATGATGTTCATTTGGGACATTTTGGCCTCCCTGATTTTATATGTGACGATAAAGCAGGGTATGCATTAGGGCGTGGCTACGTCGTGATTGACAGGTTGATTGGTTCACAGGTTCAGGATCCAACCAATGTGTGACGTCACGGATGTTACGTCCATTTCTTATGTACAGTCTATGGTCCCTCAATAAACACGTAAGAAACTGATGTTTTTACATGTGAGATTATATTTAGCATAATATATTCACAAGGAACAGATCAAGCTTGATAAATGTTACCTCATAGTTTTTGTCACATAATGAAGAGGGGCATCTTCAGCCTTGACTCATGGACACATGAATATTAATGCGGTTTACAAAGTAAAAGCATCATCAGTAATGACTCAAGCTTAATTAAAGCCATGTTTCTCGGTCACAGATTGCCTCTGGACAGAAAACAAGTGTCACAGTGTATTTAACGAGAGCTGTTCTGTACATGTTTTATTTTCTCTCATTGCAATTGATCATACAAGTACTTGCCACAGATTGAGGTTTTTAAGCCTGTGACTCTGCTATCTTGACTTCAGAGGACAGTTTATTCCACCAGTGTGAGGCCAGAAAAGGTTTGACCAAAGTAAGCATCCACAAGCGTTCCTGGAGCATCTAATCGTCTAGCGGCAGTGAAGTGTAATTGTCGCCATGGAGTGCTAGGTTTCATCTTGGCTTTGAGGAAGAAGGGTCTTGAAGTGGATAAAAGCTGAAATAGGGGAATAAAAGAGTAGTGAATTGAGAAAAGGAGGACTAGCTGTAGAGGTTTTGGTGGCAGTATTTGAAGCTCCAGCAAGGACGAAGAAGCAGTTGTTTTGATATAAACTCTGACATTTCTACCTGGAAAGCAGAGATTCATGCTTTCACACGAGTGTCAAGAAGTTGAGATAAGAATTTTGGGGCATCATCAGCAAAGCAGCGGTGGAAGAAGTCATGCCACTGTATGTTCTGAATTACAAAAATATAGTAGTACAGTACATTATTGTTACTATTATATTTCAATTTACTTACAATCAATTCATTTTTATTATGATTTTTGTGTTCTACAATTATTTGCCATTACATGCACTTAATAAACTAGGTAACATGGGTAGTCATGGAAACACATGCTGCAGATCAGTAATCACATTTCTCCTCAACCCCCAAACTTTTTTTTGAAACCATGGTTTACTGATTTTAGCAGACTGACAGCACAGAGCTTCTCTTCAGAGCACAAAAGTGTGTGAATTTAAAATTCAAATGTTTCACTTACAATCAGACTTTGAATGGGATTATTTTAAATGCAGAAGGAAGCACTGCTCAGTGTAATGATCTTTCCTTTTCATCCAGCCCAGCCTCTTTGTGCTCTCCCTGTCTGCAAGTCTTTTGTTATCTACATGCACACGTGTAAAATTAGAAACCTTTTTACTAGGGCTGGACGATATGGGCAGAATCAAATATCAATATTTTTGACCAAATACATTTTGACAATATTGTACGGATGACTATCAGTGCTTTCACAAAATACTTACGGATTGAGATTTCTGATAAATAATCATCAGTAATGTGGATATAATGATAATGAGTGGATAAAGGCAGATAATAGAAGAGTCTGAAGCCTTTAAAAGCAGGAAAAGACACTTATTATACAGCACAATATTACGATAATCTAATTCTAACACAATATCTGTAAAATATCACAATATCGATATAATATTGATTTATTGCCCAACCCTACTGGTTACACATATACATGGCAGAGAAACTGGCATTCTCCAGGAGAAAACTAGCTGGGGAAGTCAGGTTTCTCTCATCTTCTACCCTGATTACTTAATAGTGAACAAAGAAATTAATCAGCCTGCTAGAGGAAGCTGACTGTAACCTGGTTACATAAGTGCCTGTAAATGCACTGATTGACTTGAACTGCAGAACACTGAATGACTTTTATTCCAAGAGATGATTGTCAAAGGGACAAGCTTTACTCTGACTTTAATCAATATTAGAGTGGAAATGAATGATAACAATGAACTGTTATAGCAAACACAGAAAAGATATGGTGATTTCGAACCCTGCTACAAGATACATTCACAAGGTGCAGGTCAATGAAGATAAAAGGCATTAGAGTTGTATCAGTTTGACTGCAGATGAACCTCATAAGATACTCTGACTCCATCATTATAATGAACAGTAGCACTTGATTTGAAAGACTGAGTGAGATAAACTGTGATATTTAACCTTCATGTCGGCCTCCCGGGTCAAATTGACCCCGTCTGTTTTGACTGTTCCTTCTTTCCTTCCTTCCTCCCTTCCCTCCTCCCTCCTTTCTTTCTTTCTTCCCCCTACCTTTCTTCCTACCTTACTCCCTTCCTTCCTTTCCTCCCTCCCTCCTTCTTCTCTTTCTTTCCTCCCCCCTACCTTCATTCCTTCCTTCCTTCTTTTCCTCCCTCCCTTCTACCTTCATTCCTCCCTTCTTTCCTCCATCCTTGCTTCCTTCCTTTCCTTCCTCCCTTCCTTCTTTCCTTCCTTCCTCCATCCTTTCCTTCCTTCTTCCCCCCTACCTTCCTTCCCTCCATCCTTCCTTTCCTTCCTTCCTTCCCTCCTTCCTTCTTTCTCCCTTCCTTCCTCCTTTTCTTCCTTCTTCCTCCTTTCCTTCCTTCTTCCTCCCTTCTTCCCTTCACTCGGGGACAACAGGAGGGTTAAAGACCAGCTTTTGTTGATAGATTGATTCATAAAATGCAGAACAAATGACGAATGGTCAGATGACAGGATACATTAGAGCAGCTGTAACTGGATGAATGAAGTCAGACAAGAGACAGAATCATTAGCTGACCGCTGGTAGGTTGAAGTAGGACACTGCAGTATATGTGGACGACCTGCATCACCTCGCCCAGCTTGTGAGTCACGAAGCATTTTAACAACAAATGAAGGAGCTGTGCTTTCACAAGAGAGCTTCCTACACAGACAGCTGGTGTAATTGTGTTATGGATGACACCCATGTGCTTTTTTTTTTTAAATTCAGCTAATTGATATTTCTCACCTCATTTCTTAAGAATATCTTTTGTTCTTTTTTTTTTTTTTTCTGACATACTGTTTCCAGCAATGTCTCACTTTAATTGAAATCATCTTGAGCTGCACAGGCAACAGAGGACCAGATAGTGGGCAGTTAGCTCTGTGTAATGTTTGTCTTCTTAGCAGAGGCACAAATATTGATTTATTAGCCCTATTTGACCAACATTAATCACTGACCTGTTGCTGTATGACTGTGTTTCTGTGGTTGTGCAACACTTACTGATATAATGGCAATAAAGGAGGAAAATGATTTGCAGGTTTAATATCTTTACTCCTTATATTTAGACATTTAGAGTCTTATTTGTATTTTTATTTGTTCCACAGCTTTGGTTCCAAAATTCAATTTCTTTCCTATAATCTCTATTTTCAATAACATCCAAATGTGGCAAATGAAAACAGATCAGTGCATTTATTTGTTAACTAGTGTTATATAAATACACATAAGAGGACATGAGGTGACACAAATAACAGAGCAACCCTCATCCCGGATGGCACATAAATGGATTTATACTTATATAGCACTTTTCTAGTCTTTTTGGCCATTCAAAGTACTTTTACACTACATGTTTCATTCACCCACATTCATACATTGATGACAGAAGCTACCAACCTGTTCATCAGATGGAGACTAATATTCACACCCCATTGGTGCAGTCATCAGGAGCAATTTGGGGTTAAGTACTCACACTGAATCACTGCTGAAATATGAAAGTGTTTGTGAGATTACACTTAATTGGCCAACAGTAATTTAAAGTTGTGTCAATGTAGTCGGAGGTCATTCTTAGATAGTGAAAGCTAAGTGTTTTGTTAAAATGTCTTTTAGCAGTGACACATTTCGATAGACTGAATGGTAATGAAAATCAACAAATTCAACAGCTGTGTAAATTGCAAATAAGGCGAAATGGCTCAAATCATCTTAATTGCAGCAGTCCTGTTTCCTTTTTACCAAATGTGTCTAAAAAGTCGGAAGGAGAAAGACAAAAAATATAAACTAGTGGAGGCAGTTCATCATTTGTTTGTTTTTTTTCCAGTTAGGTGTGAGAGCGGTTTTCAAGTCTATTAGAAGTCCAACTTTCTGTATCTCTGAAGATCTTACTTTAATGTTAGAATGAAAAAATACAATAAAATAGTGCAGCCAGCCCAACACATAACACCATATATTGTTAATTATCATTCATTTCATTTGAGTGGATGTAAACTGGTTGCAAAGCAGATTTTAAGGTCAGTTCTGTAACCGTGAACAATACAGAAGCACGGAAACAACAGGGAGACCAAAGACTTGATGCTCATTCAAATGCAAATATAGATAATTTTCTGAACAAATTATGTAGATGTTGTGTAATAACTCATGCAGTGTTCTTCATTGGATATGAAAGGGCATTTTAAAAGATGAATTATTTTTGTCATAGAAATGATAATTTATGGAACATGACAGGCTCACTAGACTACAAAACCAGGAAAAGATCAGTGGAGCTCACATAATAACAAACAATAACTCTTTTTTTCACATCCTTATGCGTCCTAGGTGTTAGTAGAGAAAGAAAAGATGGCTGTAATTGAGTATAATTAAAGATGCAGCCAAAGACAGAAGAAAAAGGTTGCTATGGCAAATCAAGGATGGAGGTCAGCTCTGCAATATTATTGGTATAATATGCAAGATGTGTTTCTAAAATGAAACTGCCTCAAAGAAAAATAACTGCATTGTGTTTTGTGCTCTCAGATACAGATAGTATACATACTGCAGGTCATGCACCTTTTAGCTGCAACATTCATTTATTAGATACTTAATGAATGCTGCACCTAGTATGGTCCACTCATGCACTAAAACTCACATTGATATACAACATTCTGTATTGCTTTTCCATAATACTTTTTAAAAGCAATGGAAATGCTTGCAACTTTTTTCCAGTGCAGGTAATCTTATGTTTTTGTAATGCATAGAAGTCAAGTGGTGGGTTGATGGTCGGTGGGTGTACTATCACAACTGAACTAGGACTTGAACCCAAATGCACGACTCCGAGACAAAGTACAAATGAACAATATTTTAATAACAAAGTAGCAAAGAAAAGCCACTCTTACAGAGGAATATATAATCAAAGTACACAAATAAAAATCACTCGCAGAGAAAAAACATTTTACCACATGAACTTGGAGTTGAAAGAAAATTCCCCTTGAATGCTAGCAAAGAGGGATTGACTGTCTATTCACGAGCAAGGACCACACCTCCAATGAGATACGTTTGACAAATTTATTAACGAAGATTTGAATGAATCGTTTGTGCTCTTGATGCGGTGTGGGGAGGCCGTATGAAGGATCCGCTGCTGCGCCCGGGCAACGAGGACCCCCTTGGAACCTATGAGAAAGGAGAGAAGAACAGAAAGAGAGGGCGGGGGGTGGGGGAACTCGAATATGAGAGCGAAAGAGGGGTTAGGCTGGTTTATATAGGAGCCGGAAGGGGTGTAATTGGGGTGTGTTCCCGCTCCTGAAACTGCGCTTCACAAGCTTCGATAAATATGGACGTCGTATTTATTCACATTTTTCTTAATTGCTGTATTAATCAACATGTAAATCTTAATCTTTCTTTTTCACAAGCTGAGAGCAGTTGATGACTGTTTGTCTGTATATCTGTGGCTCAGCATTTGTTTGCAAGCCATTTATGTTGTTTCTCCTTGAACCATTGATATAAGTCTGGTCCCCAGACATCCATTACATTTCAATCAGGAGAGTCAAGTAAATAGAAAGATATTTATTGTAAATATGTAATGAACAAAATCTTAGTAATGACAAAGTCTTTGGCGCTTGAACTCCATGAGGAATCATCTCTGAACGGCTGCATATATATATGTAGATCCCCCATGAAGTCCAGACACTGGTGGTGGTGATTACTGATGAGACTGAAGAGAAGATGGCAGATGGGAATAGACTGCAGATCCTGTAGAGAATGGCGGAGATGGGGAGGTGGTGGGGCGCAGGAACAGCTGTATGACAGGACTGAAGCAAAGGGAGAGAGGCACATTTAAACGGACCGCTGCAGGATGATAGGCTGAGGCTGAAGTGTGGCGATTTGCTATTGGTTGCTGAGATTGCCAGGTGACATAGAAATCTAGGTAATAGATGAGCATGCTTGAATAAGGCAGAAGTTACCAGTTATGCCTGAATGTTTTAGAGTCTTCTGACTGAACTTTCGTTAAGTTTAATTTCTACAGATTGGAGCAAGCCAAAGAAACCACAAGCTTTCAGCAGACAAATTCAAAGCTGAATGCCCAAAAAGAAACTAATTAACTCAAGGTTTCTTGATGGCATGTTTGACAGCCTGATACGTCTCATGAATGCAAGATAAAATGACAACTAATCCTCTTAAAATGAAACCTCAGTGGCTGTTTGACAGAAGCAAAATCAAAGGGTGTGAATCGACATGAACTCCCACAAATGCTTTTGAAGTTAACTTGTCAAAAGTTCACCGTCACATGTTGATGTCAGAAAAGAGAGGGCCAACAGCTCAGAGCTACTTTCATCTCAATCCAAGCTTTTAAAAAGGGACTATACGAGAGAGAAACTAACTAGTGGATATAGAAGTAAATGAGAGAAATAATTAAAACCATAAAAGACAATTACGAGGTGATGATTAAAATCTTGGAGGCATCATTTGGGGACTTCAATGGAAATATGCTATCTCTTACAATATAGATCAAGTCTTTGTATTTGGATGCAAATATCAACAAAAATTGATTTTTATAATTAAAAAAAGATATAATGCACATTTCCAGGTCCATATTCATATTCTGGGACTTGACTGGAATATCTTTGTATGGTTTACAGTTAAAAAAAAAAAACTCTTTATGTATCTTATACTGATGTCATTTCAGCTCCTGTCTATTTAAGCAGCAACTTGTGTTTCTAGTCCTTCCGTTGGATGATCCACGGTTTGTTTGCTCAGTGTAATTTGTGCACTTTAAAGTTATATTTATGTAATTCTGAAACAGTTTGATTTAAGACTGTTTATATATTGAGAGCACTGTGCATGATTATATTGTAGACTCTTGTTTTGAGTTCTGTTTTTGTTTCTTCCTCAGCCTAGAGCAGCTACTGCCTCGTGTTTTTTTCTCATTTTCCCCAGCCTGCTATTCCCTCCACACCTGCCCTGCATTGTGTCTCATTAGTTCTCAGCCCTGCTCCTTATTTCTTCCTCAGCCAATCAACTCCCAGCCTCCCCTTGTGTCTTGCCACCTGTTCCTTGTTTCATCAGTTCATTTTGTATTTAACTCTTAAATATTGTTCATATTCTAGACCCTCGCAGTATGTCCCTGTTTAAGAATGCCCTCATAAAAAGTGTCTATTCCAAATGTTGAAGCACAGATGTGTTTAGAAAGCATCAATAGTCGATCTGACTGATCAATAAATGTGATTAAACCTTGATTCATGTGTCAGAGAGCAGAGAGAGTGTATTTTTTAGCTTTTACACCACTAAACATCTCCTATCACACAGTATCATGTCCTATTTTACCTAAGACATGAAAATATAACATAGCAATAATGATGGAAATGTCTCTTTTTGGTAGTTTTGAGTCTCTTTAGTCACTCCAGCTCTAAGTTACCATGGTAACTAGATGGCAGCTGTTACTCAAACTAACTGTAGGTTCACTTTTATGTCTTTTTTTGGTAGTTTTTAGGGGTTTTTTTGTCAATTTAAGTCTCTTTTTAATAATTTGTATGTGTGTTTTTTGTATTTTTAAGGTTTCTTTATTCAAATTGTGTCTCTTAAAGTCATTTTTATGTCTGTTTTTGGTAGTTTTTAACGTTTTTCATCTCTTTTAGTAAATTTTGCCTCTATTTTTGGTGGTTAAATGTTATTTTATGTAAAGTGAAAATGAGCAGAACTTTATGGAACTGTGGGGTTTATTGTATAACCATTAGAGCCATCAGTCTTCACTGCTACATCATAAAAAGAAATCCTCATAACTACTATCTTATTAAAACTATTAACTATTAACTTCACTAAAACACATGACAATACATACGGCTCAAATATGTGGGCCACTTTAGGAAAAGTAGTCAAATTTGAGTCCTGTTTTCAGTTCAGTCTTGTTGGATCATTTATTCAACTTTCTGTCTGCAAAAACAAAATTTAAAAAAGGGCTTGCAATTATTTTATTCTCAGTGCACAGTTGATCAAGTCCAGTTTGATGAAATATATTAAAAATCACAATTGCAGCAATTGAGTCTGAGATTGTTTTAAAATGACTTCATATTAAATATCCTCAGCAACACATTCTTGAACATTTAAATAAGCAATTTCACACTTTACAATCACAGGCTATTAAATGCCCTTTTCTTAAGATGGATGATGGTGTTTGGAGTCAGGTTTCTGCAGTCGGTAGTAATTTGAAATGGAATGAAGTCCTTCTGCTATCTCAAATTCATCAAGATATCAACATATTATCAAGGACACTATGTTTGTTTGTTTAAATGATATATTTTTAACAATTTAACACAAACCCCCCCGCCCCCCAAAAATGTAAACAACCCTTAACCCTCCTGTTGTCCCCGAGTCAAGGAAGGAAGGGAGGAAGAAGGAAAGAAAGGAGGAAGGAATTAAGGAAGGAAAGGAGGGAGGGAGGGAGGAAAAAGGAAGGAAGGAAGGAAGGAAAGGAAGGAGGAAGGGAGGAAAGAAGGGAGGAAAAGAGAAAGGGAGGAAGAAGGAAGGAAGGGAGGAAGTAAGGGAGAAAGGAAGGACAGGGGAAAGAAGGAAGGGAGGAAGGTAGGGGGAGGAAAGAAAGAGAGAAGGAGGGAGGGAGGAAAGAGGGATGGGTGGAAGGAAAGGAAGGAAGGACAGAGAGAGAAAGGAAAGAAAGAGAGAAGGAGGGAGGAAGGACAGACGGAAGGAAGGAAGGGAGCAAAGAAGGAACAATCAAAACAGACGGGGTCAATTTGACCCGGGAGGACGACACGAAGGTTAACAAGGTGAAAGTGAGGAAAATACTTCTGGGCAGGTTCTCCAGTCAGCCAATCACAAAGCTTCAAATGTACATTCACGTAACATGGACACATTTTGATATGAGACTGATTTGATCTCTAATTTTAGGGTTGACATTTCACCTGTGACTTAAAAACTGTAACCACAGCACCTCACATTTATCTCGGTTCCCTCCTCCATTCAGTTCCTTTCTTGCTAAAAACTCTTGCAATGACTCATCACCTGTGGCCATTGAAGAGTCCCATTTCATATTTGGGCAGGAAAAGAAACTTTTGTTTTTCGCTTGATAACTCTTTTACTACTTCCGTTATCTTTTTTTTGCTATAGAGCCAGTAGCAGCTCTGAAGTATCAACTCTGTTGGGTAAAATCCCAAAGCGAGCAACATTTCCACATTTTCGTGTCAGTATCCTTGCATGTTCATTGACACCTGCTGGACATTTTGTGTGTTGCAACCATGTGCTTTTGTTTGTTTTGGGTAATGACTCCGCCCTCACCTGTCATGCTTCCATGTGGTCATTGTCGGCCATTTTGTGCTCACCTGTACTCCGTTAACTCCTAATGATTAGGCCTACTTATTCTGTGCTCTGTCAGCCCCAGTTTGTCAGATTGTCCCAGTCTTTTGTTCTGAGCACATCTACCGTTGTTACCTGCTTTTCCTGTCTGCCAACCTGCTTGTTTGTACTCTGCCTGTGAACCTGGTTTTTGGATTTTGCCTGCCGATTTGGATTATCTGCCTGTTTGGACTGCTTATTTGGACCTGACCCTTGCCTGCCTCTAGACCACTCTTTGGACTGCCCTCTAGTTTGTCAGCTCTTCTCTTGTTTCAGTTTTGTGGCCAAGAGCCTGCATTTTTGTTGAGTTTTTTCACCGTTTGACGGGACATTCTTTGTTGGAGTTGTTTTTTGACTTTTTCTGTTCAATTAAAAACTCTTGAATTTGGAACTTTCTGCATTTGGGTCCGAACTTTCTACAAAACCTGACATTACAATCTGACCAGATAATGGACCCAGCAGAAATAAGTAAGGTTCTTGATCGGCATGGAGCAACGCTGGGGAGACACCAGGCACAAATTGAGTTTGTTTCCAGGACGTTGGAGGCAGCTACAGCAACTGTGACTGACCTTGCTGCTAGGGTGCAACAGCTCCAGTTAGCCTCCTCAGTACCACCTCCTCCAGCTGCTCCAGCCCGAGAACCTCGCCTGCCTCCATCTGAGACTTACTCAGGAGATCCAGGATCCTGTCAGTCATTCCTAGCTCAGTGTGAGCTGATTTTTGGACTACAGCCATTGACTTTTCCTTCCGATCGTTCTAAGGTTGCCTACGTCATCACCCAGTTGTCTGGAAGAGCTCGTGAGTGGGGAACGGCCATCTGGAGCAACCAGGTGGCGATCCAGGATGACTTCACTCAATTCACTGGTGAAATGAAGAAGGTCTTCGATCGCTCTAAACAGGGAAGGGAGGCTGCTCGTGAGATCCTTAACCTCCGTCAAGGCCGCAGGTCAGTGTCCGACTTTGCAATAGAATTCCGGACTCTGGCGTCCTCTACTGGTTGGAACCTGGAAGCTCTGTATGATACGTTTTTCAATGGACTTTCTGAAGGGATTAAGGATGAACTCATTCCCCGCGATTTGCCTTCATCTTTTGATGGCTTGGTGGATGTGGCTATCCGTGTGGACACTCGGCTAGGTCAGCTTCATCGGTTGAAGACAACCAGTAGTTCTCAGCGGACTGAGCTTCGTCGAGGGTCCAGTTCTCCTCTTCAGGTCCTTGAGGGGGGATCAAGGTCGTCCACTCCGGCTCCTCCAGAGCCAATGAAGATAGACCGGACTAGTCTTTCACCAGCTGAGAGACAGCGAAGGCTGGAGTCTCGTGCCTGTCTGTACTGTGGTCAGCGTGGCCATTTTGTTTCAACCTGTCCTGTAAAAGACAATGCTCACCAGTGAGGCGGGGAGTACTGGTGAGCGCAATTCCCTCAAGGATCTCCCCATCCCTTCGCACTGTTCTGCAAGCAACTGTGATGTGGAGGAGCCATCATCACACCACCTCCGTCCTCATTGACTCTGGAGCTGAAGAGAGCTTCATTGACGTATCACTGGCCACCAGATGGGGAGTTCCAGTAACCACCCTGCAAGTGCCATTGACTGCCTCAGCGCTAAACGGGACCTGTTTCGCCAAGGTAACCCATATCTCATCCCCGGTGAGTTTGATGCTCTCTGGTAATCACACTGAGGAGATTGCTCTTTATGTTATTGATTCACCACAGATTCCCATAGTTCTTGGTCACCCTTGGTTAGTCAAACACAACCCGCACATTGATTGGGAGAAGAATTCTATTTTGGGCTGGAGCCCATTCTGTCATTCCCAGTGTCTGAGGTCTGCCCTTAACCGGTTCCCTGTTTTTCCTGAGCTACCTGAGGAGTTTCCAGACCTGTCAAGAGTTCCGGAGGAATACCTAGACCTGAGACCCGTCTTCAGCAAGTCCAGGGCAACTTCTCTACCACCTCATCGTCCATATGATTGCTCTATAGAGTTGCTTCCTGGAGCTTGTCCGCCTCGAGGTCGTCTGTACTCTCTGGCGCCCCCTGAGAGAATGGCCATGAACAAGTACATTGAGGACTCCCTAGCAGCAGGTATTATCCGTCCCTCGTCCTCTCCAGCAGGGGCAGGGTTTTTCTTTGTGGACAAGAAGGATAGATCATTAAGACCTTGCATTGATTACCGGGGCCTCAATGATATTACGGTTAAGAACAGATATCCTCTTCCCTTGATGTCCTCAGCCTTTGAACTGTTACAGGGTGCCACAGTGTTTTCTAAATTGGACCTTCGTAATGCCTATCATTTGGTGAGAATCAGGGAGGGAGATGAGTGGAAGACCGCATTTAATACACCCACAGGGCACTACGAATACCTTGTAATGCCGTTTGGACTGACCAACGCCCCAGCTGTGTTCCAGACTTTGGTCAATGATGTACTGCGGGATATGGTAAACAAATTTGTTTTTGTTTATTTGGACGATATTCTGATTTTTTCCAAGTCCCTTCGTGACCATGTCCATCATGTCCGATTAGTTCTTCAGCGGTTACTAGAGAACCAACTTTATGTAAAGGCTGAGAAATGTGAGTTCCATCAACGCTCCACATCGTTTTTGGGCTTTGTCGTCTCTGAAGGTGGTGTTGGGATGGACTCCTCTAAGATCAAGGCAGTCATTGATTGGCCTACCCCTCAGTCCCGCAAGGATCTGCAGAAGTTTCTGGGTTTTGCAAATTTTTACAGACGGTTCATTCGTAACTATAGTTCTCTTGCCTCTCCTCTAACTGCTCTGACATCCTCCTCTGTCAGGTTTTTCTGGTCGGAAGTGGCGGAGAAGGCGTTCCAACAACTGAAGAAGCGTTTCACCTCTTCTCCCATTCTGGTTATGCCAGATCCTTCGTGTCAGTTCATTGTTGAGGTGGATGCCTCTGAGGTAGGGGCTGGAGCTGTCCTGTCCCAGAGGTCCAAGGAGGACAGTAAGCTGCACCCATGTGCCTTTTTCTCCCACAAGTTAACGCCTGCTGAGAGAAACTACGATGTCGGGGACCGGGAACTTCTGGCGGTCAAACTCGCTCTGGAGGAGTGGCGTCATTGGCTAGAGGGCGCTGAGGTTCCTTTTCTTGTGTGGACGGACCATAGGAACCTGGAGTATTTGAAGTCTGCCAAACGACTCAACGCACGCCAGGCCAGGTGGTCTCTTTTTTTTAGTCGGTTCAATTTTACCTTGTCTTTCCGTCCTGGGTCCAAGAATGCTAAACCTGACTCTCTTTCTCGACAGTTCAGTGCTCCAGATGCTGCCCCTGCCCCTAACACCATTTTGCCTTCTCACTGTTTAGTGGGTGCAGTTTCTTGGCATATAGTCTCTGTGGTTCGCAGTGCCCAGCAACAGGAGGCTTGCCCAGCTGGTTGCCCCCCTAACCGCCTGTTTGTCCCCAGTTCTGTCCGTCCTCAGGTTTTGGAGTGGGGTCACTGCTCCCGACTGACCTGCCATGCCGGGGTTAGGAGGACTATGGCATTTCTCCGTCAACAGTTTTGGTGGCCCCGAATGGTTGCAGATGTCCAAGCCTTCATTGCTGCCTGTCAGATTTGCGCCCAAAACAAGAGCTCAAATCAGCCACCTGTCGGACTCCTCCAGCCGCTCCCGGTACCCAGACGACCATGGTCCCACATAGCCTTGGATTTTGTGACTGGCCTCCCGCCTTCTGATGGTAACTCTGCTGTCCTGACTATTGTTGATCGGTTCTCCAAGTGTGTGCACTTTGTCCCTCTGCCTAAACTCCCTTCTGCCAAGGAGACAGCTTCTCTCATGGTTAACCATGTCTTTAGGATCCATGGAATGCCTTTTGACATGGTGTCTGACCGAGGTCCTCAATTTGTGTCCTCGTTTTGGAAGGAGTTCTGTAGGCTTATTGGAGCCACCGCCAGCCTCTCTTCAGGATTCCATCCTCAGACCAACGGCCAGACAGAGCGGGCCAACCAGGACCTTGAAAGGGTTCTTAGGTGCCTGGCGTCCCAGAACCCCACATCCTGGAGTCGGCATTTGGCATGGGCTGAGTATGCCCACAATTCTCTCCCTGTTGCATCTACGGGTCTCTCCCCTTTTCAATGTTGCCTTGGCTACCAACCACCTCTCTTTTCTTCCCAGGAACTTGAGGCATCGGTTCCATCGGTCCAGGCGTTTGTCCGGCGGTGCAAGGCGACGTGGAGACGTGCTCGAGCCTCTCTGTTGCGTTCGGGTGCCCAGGTCAAGCGGTTGGCAGACCGCCGAAGGGTCAAGGCCCCCCACTACAGGAGCGGTCAGAGGGTTTGGCTCTCTACCAAGGACCTACCTCTCCGAGTGGACTCACGTAAGCTGGCTCCCCGCTTCATTGGGCCCTATGTCATCGAACGGGTCTTGGGCAGATCTGCAGTCCGGTTGCGCCTGCCCCTCTCACTTCGCCGAGTCCATCCCACCTTCCATGTGTCCCGGGTCAAACCTGTCTGTCACAGTCCTCTGTCTCCCCCGGCTGTGCCCCGCCCTCCCCCCCGGCTCGTTGATGGGGGTCCTGTCTACACTGTCGAGAAGCTGATGGATGTTCGCCGGCGTGGGCGTGGTCTCCAGTTTTTGGTTGACTGGAAAGGGTATGGGCCAGAGGAGCGGATGTGGGTTCCCGCCCGCCACATTGTGGATAAGACACTCATTAGAGACTTTCGCCAGCAACACCCACGCCATCCTGCCTTGACGCCGAGAGGCGTTCGTTGAGGGGGGGGTAGTGTCAGTATCCTTGCATGTTCATTGACACCTGCTGGACATTTTGTGTGTTGCAACCATGTGCTTTTGTTTGTTTTGGGTAATGACTCCGCCCTCACCTGTCATGCTTCCATGTGGTCATTGTCGGCCATTTTGTGCTCACCTGTACTCCGTTAACTCCTAATGATTAGGCCTACTTATTCTGTGCTCTGTCAGCCCCAGTTTGTCAGATTGTCCCAGTCTTTTGTTCTGAGCACATCTACCGTTGTTACCTGCTTTTCCTGTCTGCCAACCTGCTTGTTTGTACTCTGCCTGTGAACCTGGTTTTTGGATTTTGCCTGCCGATTTGGATTATCTGCCTGTTTGGACTGCTTATTTGGACCTGACCCTTGCCTGCCTCTAGACCACTCTTTGGACTGCCCTCTAGTTTGTCAGCTCTTCTCTTGTTTCAGTTTTGTGGCCAAGAGCCTGCATTTTTGTTGAGTTTTTTCACCGTTTGACGGGACATTCTTTGTTGGAGTTGTTTTTTGACTTTTTCTGTTCAATTAAAAACTCTTGAATTTGGAACTTTCTGCATTTGGGTCCGAACTTTCTACAAAACCTGACATTTCGTGGAAATAAGAACATCCTCCCTGACAGATAACAGCTTGCTTATGTGTTTCAGTTATCTCCACTTACGGAGCAAAAACAGCTGGTTGTTTAACGCAGAATGAAACTATGTCCTCTGCACACTTTTACCCTTGAGGAGAGGAGATCAGTCTAACATCACATCCTGCAGGGAAGAGCGCCTCCTTGTTTTGGAGATAATAGTTTTAACTGCTGTAGTTATCTTTTATAGAACAACCAAACAGCTGCTGCTTCCACACTGAAACACACAGACTCATCTACAGAGCACCCGGTTGGAGTAGGATGGAGGTCTGCTGATAGCTTGTTAGAGCTGTTGTCAGGGAGAAGCATGCATGTGTGTGTGTGTGTGTGTGTGTGTGTGTGTGTGGTCCACTATGTGCAGACAATTCCTGCCATTTAAGTGATAGCGAAGTGTGTGTATTGGTGTGTTTTAAAGGTGAAAAGCATGACTCACAAATGGCTCTGGGTGAAAATGGGTTGTGTGTGTGTGTGTGTGTGTGTGTACCATGGCCATGCAAGGGGGCTTATCAAACTGGACTTTACATTTCACATACCTCCATTTAATCCCTGCATATTTCATCAAACTGGAATTTAGAATGAGTATTGCATTCAACCTCTGACTTATTTATTTATGTGGATGTCATATTTAATCTTTTCTATTGTAATTTTCATACACTTAATTTCTTTGTCCATTGTTCTTCTGTGTTGCAGAAGACAGATTCTTTGTATGCTTACATTGGCTAATAAACTCATTCTGATTGAAAGGGTTATGACATGCTGACATAAAATCCCAAAACTAAGAATCATAAAGATACAAAAAATCTCCAGAATGGTGTCAGTATTTGACAACTGAAAAGACAAACCCCTTCTCATTCCCAAGTACTTCAGGCCTTCCTCTAAACCTGTTGTGATGCCCTAGATTGTCAGTGTTTTTTTTTTTTTATCTCCAAAGGTGACTCACGTCGGTCACCATTTTCACAAACTTGCTGTTTTTCGGCATGTTTTTTTAAAATGTCAAACAGTCTTTCGGCATGTCTTGACTATCCATGCTGAAAGGCTCTGACCTATGTCCGTCTCACTCAATTGGGAGAGATAAAGTTGGTGTCTTCTGTTCCCTTTCTCCTTGCTTTAACATTGTGAGAAATCTCTGCAACGCCACAGAATATATTTTAGCCTTTTCATTTATATATCTTTTCTGTTCCAAAATGTCTTTCATGGTGCAGTCCAGCTCATTTTCTACAGTCTCTTCAATCGACTCCTGTGTAGACGGCCTCCTTAAAAGACTAAGTTGTTGTTTGAGCATATTCCATGATTTTCTATTTTTTTTAGGCTTGTTATAAAAGCTGTACAGCTACACTTAAGAGGGGTAGAAGAAATCCTTCAGACTGCTTTAGCAACTTTTTTTTCTGTGATACACACCCTTTTATAAGCAATTAGTCTAATCTCTGCCTTCTTTTTCTTTAATTTTTGATACTGTGATGAGTTTAAAGACACCTTACCTTTTAAAACACTGATTGCTATCTCTCATAATGATAAAAATAAAGTTTCTCCTGACTCACTCAGACATGATTGTATTTGTTTTTAGGAACGTAGAAACCAGGCATGCCTGAGAGCAGATATGTTCTGAGAAGGATGTGATCAGGTGTTCTCGCTTTATGATCAATCAAAACATGCCCATAAGGAGCACTTGCAGCATCCTTTAAAACATTCCATTAAAAAAAATGTGCTTCAACCAGAAAGTCTGTCCAGCCATAAGCATGACTTGATAGTTGTCTTGGGGTGTTTTAAACAAAACAAGACAGCTGGTGTTTAAATGAATTGTCCTACTGACTTTCCCCCACAAAGAGCATGCATATGGACAGTAGTTGTCTGTTTCGTTAACTTACTTTCCACTCATGCTGGCACAAACACATCAGTCCTGAGTGGGACAGTCTAGCATGGTGAAAACAACTAAACAGGCAGCAACTTCAGATATTTCTCAGAGTAGAAGAGACAAAAGAGACTCTGCAGTTTAAAAGGCCTCTTTTTTTTAGCCTTTATTTAACCAGGTTAGTCCCATTGAGATGAAGGATCTCTTTTACAAGGGCCAAGACAGCATGTCACGTATTGTGGAGCAGGTGGACCCAAATGCAGAGACTGCAGGGTGAAGTATTTTATTCTGGGCTGAGAGGGCAAAACAAAAAGTGGCAGAGAGGCACAAAAGGTAGCGGGACAAAACTCGAACAAACCAGGGTACACCGAACCAAAACTGGATGAGAATTAACAGATGCAAAGCCACCACAGAGGATCAAACAGCAACTGAACCTAAGGGGGGGATTACAAACAGGACACAGGTGAGTGAAAGAAGACAGGTGAAACACATGAGGAAATTATCTAAGTTGGGAAAACACAGGAAGTAGAAAAACACACTAAAGGAGAAATTCATGGACTAAAACACAACAGAAACTACAGACAGGATGTGACATAGCAGCAACACAGCTACATTAAAAGTTACTCCTATAATAAAACACTTGTACACAGACAACCTGGACTCCAGAATTTTCTTTAGTGCTTTAAATTCGGTCAAAGGTACGAGGTTTTGAAGTTCAGGTGCCGAAAACCTAAAAGCTTTCTTTCCCAATTCAGTTTTTACTTTGGGGAACAACAAATTGCAAGATGACCATAGAGTGAAGATTGCGACCTTCTTGTTTCCATTTTAAAAGAAAAGATGAGTGAGAGGGTATTTTGCCCAGAATGGTTTTGTAGATGAGTGGCTGAGGCGCACATAAGGACGAGCAGTTCACTTTAGAGTAGGGAACACATTACAGGAATCTATTTAAGTATATCTTCTGGGATGGGGGGTGAGATGGGAACTGTTATAGTGTTGTTAAAAGGGTAAAAATATACATCTAATGAATATATAGTCCAGTCAAACCAGTAATTACACTGCTAGATCTATGTTGATAATAAGTAAAGATGTTGGTTTATTTCAGATATAACTTTATTTCTCAGAATTGAAGGAGAAATAATTCAAACTGATGGCTTTAACAATAAATAATCTTGAGATCAAGGACCAATTCGAGTCTTTGTGTTGAAATATCATTAAAATAAAACCTTAACAACTCGCAGGTCGTCCTCTCTCTCTGGATGCAGCCACTCTGCCCACTGAGTCACCACATAAGCCTCTGTCCAACCCCATTAGTGCTGCTTGTTGCCTCGCTACTTTCATCTCCTCCAGAGTTTCTGTCTGTATCATATACCTCCATCCCTGCTCCTCCTCCCTATTTTGCACCACACTGGCTTATAGATGAAAGAATATGGCAAGAAAGCTTCAGTGACATACAATTGACTGGCCAAATCCATTCAAATGCAGTGACTGTAGTCATTTTAATGTCAAGAGCATCCACTTATCTCCTTTTTCCCCCCCTCTCCAACCCTATTTTATCACTTGGTGTATCTCAATCACACACAAGTGATGACTGAGCTTTGACAGTGCAAAGAGGAGGAGAAAAAAAATCTATTAAATAACACCTGTCTACAACCTTGCTTTGGAGATCTGTGTGTGTGTGGTTGACTTGCCTCCCTTATGGGGACAAAAAGCAAGTCTTCTTAATATAAATCATCAGTTTTAGGGTAAAGACCAGGCGGGGAGTTCCGGTCCTCTGAAATGATGCCAACGCGGAAGTAACTTAAAACTGCATTCTATCAAAAGGCCACCAGGGGGCGACCGTTTTGGTGTCAAAAAGACTTCCGTCTCTATACAAGTCAATGGAGAATTCACCAACTTCTCACTTGATTTCTAACCTCAGTAAATGTTTTCAAAATGTGTTTATGGTCTCAATCGCTAGTTTAAAGCCTTCTTCAATGCAGTATGATGTTCATTTGTGAAATGTCCTCCCTGATTCTATATGTGACGATAAAGCAGGGTATGCATTAGGGCGTGGCTACGTCGTGATTGACAGGTTGATTGGTTCACAGGTTCAGGAGGGCGCCTCATGCCCCTCCTGATGCCCATATAAGTAGAATCCCTGTTTTTATTTTTCCCAGCATGCACCTGAAATTTTCTAGATGGCGCTGCTCAGATCCGATACTATTACCTCTATTACTATTACCTCCGAGCAGCAGTCCACGAACCAATGGGTGACGTCACAGATGTTACGTCCATTTCTTATATACAGTCTATGGTAAAGACTTGGTTTAAAGTTAAGATTAGCATGAGTGAGGGTTAGACTTAGGTAAGGTTAGGATAAGTCTCCAGGAAATGAATGTCAGTCAATGTAATGTCCTCTGAAGACGTGTGTGGACACTTGTGTGATTATGTGACTTTTCCCTGGACCTTTTTCTGTCTTGGAGGCAATTGGCGTCATTGTAGAGGACAAAGTAAAATGTCAGGCATAAGACACACACACACACACGTTTTCACAGGTATCCTTGTGAAGACATTGTGGACAGCTTACCTCTAACCTTCACCAGAACCTCAGAAATGACATTTTGCCTCATTAGGATCTGGTTTTGGCCGGTTTCTTTATTCCAGTAAAAGTCCCCAAAAAGTAACAAAAACACACACACACACACACACGCACAGGCAGTGACAGCTGTCGTGCTGTTGCTAGGTAACCACATAATACACAGGCAATCATTTGGGAGCTGGTACTGTGGTAAAGGAAGCGCTATAGCCATCCAGACACCCAAAGTATTATTTCTTAAGCTTGACAGTTCATTCTTGAGCTTGGAAGCATCTCATCTCACGGCCCATTTACTGGCACGTTCAAGAGCTTTTGACTCAGCTTATGGTTTACTGTCGTCAAACTGTGTATTAGGATTTTCCATTATTCTCACTTCTCAACATGTGGTTTAAGTCGAGCTTGACCTTTTGACTCTGGACTCTTGTCACCGTAAAAGAGCACATCTGGGAGTATCACCATCATTTTAAAATGGTCTGTTGTGTAGTGGTCGCTCCACAGCTTGTAATTATTTTTTGTAAAGGCATGGGTTTGTCCCTGGACCACGAAACCTACTGACATTGGTCCTCCTGAGTTTTCCTTCAGTGCTACCATGCAGCAAGTGTTTTTGATTAAAGTAAAATGTCTACAGTAGTAACCACTGAATGAATTTGCCATGGAATTTGGTGCAGGTATTCATTTAGTTATTCTTCACGGCTACAACACTACATGCTTATGGGAATTGTAGTATTTAAAACCATATGCCACACCAAATTGGCATAAAAAGGCCTGATTTCAAAAGTTGAAATAAATGACTAATGGCTCTTATTTAAACTCATTGTATCATTAAATTGCCTATGAGGCTCCTGTAATAAGCTATATTGAAGGTATCATTAAAAGCAGGCTTTATTACTCTTCATCTGGATGGAGTTACTGTATGGCAATATTTCAATCAATCTTTATTTATATAGTGCCAAATCACAACAAACATTATCTTAAGGCACTTTAGACATAGAGCAGATCTAGACCATATTCTTTAATTTAACTTAAAGAGACCCAACATTCCCACATGAGCAAGCACTTGGTGACAGTGGCAACGAAAAACTCCCTTTTTAACAGGAAGAAAAATCAGTCAATAAAATCGGTTAAATACTGGTTCAATAAAATACCCAATGAAGATTTATCTTGCAATTAGTTGCTATACATACATCTTGTTGCCACTTAAACACATGTAGACCAAATTATAGACATGATATGCCTAATTGCCTCATGAAAAATCCAATTACCTTCTTCATGACATCTAATTATACTCTTTAAATTTTGTTTTAATTAAGATCGTATGTCTGCTGATGATCTTATTACCAGCAAAGCAGCTTTCAGACACTGATATAGAAATGTGGCATCTTTCCTAGTATTCAGTTAACTTCACATGAACCCAATTTGAGACTCTCACTGGAATTCTGTTTTTTATACCAGGCTTATTTGTTCTCTATATTTTTTGGGTAGTGCACACTCACACACACACACACACACACACACACACACACACACACACACACACACACACACACACACACACACACACACACACACACACACACACACACACACACACACACTTGTTTAATGTTAGTCATTGATGTCCATAACACTACACCGGCTATGTTTTTTTTGTTTTTTTATATTTACCCCCACATTACAGCTAATTACTTCCTTTTTTGAACCTACTTCAGGAGCCAATTCATGTGTGCGTGTGTAGTTGTGTGCACATTGTCAGTCTCCACTTGAACTGCAATCCTGACAAAGAATCAGTCCATTAGAACATGTCTTTTGCATTGTGTTCACTGGAAAAATGCAATTAGTCCAAGTGGCACTGCTAATGTAGCTCTTGATGCCGAGTGTTAAGTGTCAGCAGAGCAGCAGAGGCCCTTAACTGTACCGTCACAGTAATGGATTCATTTCTTAATGAACAATCAAAAGGTTAACTGCATGATATTTTATCTACGGTTTCTTGGTGGCTAGGAGTCTCAATGTGGTTCACCTCTGACATTAACCACTGGAAGTTTAATGTCATGATGTGGGCAAAACAAATATGTCTTGGGTTGAAATAGTTTTGTCAATTTCAAATTATCAGATGGAACAACATAGGATAACAGGACCATGAAACTCAAAGCTGACATTTTTCTAAGTGTAACACATGATTGGATACCAGGACCACGAAGCGAGGATTCAAGGACCACGAAGCTCCAAGCTGAAATATTTCTAAGTGTTTCACCGCTGCAGTGGGGTATGCCAAACCCTTTGGCATAGGGTGATTTTGGTCTCACTTTGGGGGTGAGTCCAAGCTACCATCTGCACAATTTCAGAAACCCAGTTTTCGGAAACGTAAAGCTCCAGAGAGCGTCGCCAACACAACCCACCATACTTGTAGCCCACCTCCGGGGGATGCTCTTTGGGCTATTTAAATAGGGTTTTAGCCTCTTTTACTGTGGTTTTCTCCACTTTTGCCACACTGATCGATTGGCACGCAGGTGGTCGAGTGGTTAAGAGCGTGTGTCACATATGCAGCCAACCCTAGTTCGAATCCCAGAGGACCTTTGCTACATGTCACCCCTCCCCGATTCCCTGTCTCTCTACTGCTAATAAAAGTGTCTATGCCAGAAAAATATCAATTTGATATAATTTTTAGTACCAAAGTGCCTCTTTTTGTTACTATACTTCCACCACAGCTCAGCAGGGAAACACTAAGAGGGAATTTGATGCTAAAAAGACTGTAAATGTGTCAGATATCCACTTGATATGACTAACTCAGCTGAATGAGCTTCACATCTACTTTTAAATGCATTTCTGCACAAAATGACTAATTGTTCATAAGGGCACCTGGCTGTTGTTTTAAGACACATTGGGGAAACTGAGAGCTTATCCTTTTACCCATAGATAATTTGCCATAACCAAAATATTTTCCCCACTTTAAACGTACTTGCAAATGTGCAAATATCCAAACCTTGCCTCCGGGCATAAAAACAATGTTGTCATTAAATGTAATCAAAATAGAATCTGTTTTGCTTACTGGGGTCCATCCACAAATACGGCTTGGACAGGTGCTTGTGACTTTCTCTCTTCACCCTATCTTCAGTTTTGGGTAGGAATAACAAAAAACTGGATATTTGACAGGTATCATGAGGGACACAGTCAAGTGAACAGCTTATTGAAGTGAATCAGACACTAGCAGGGTCACCAGTTTGATTGATTTTCCTCTAGGAATATCTATGCTGAAACTGTTCATATTCTCCACTGAAAATAATGGCATCAAAGCATCTACTCGTCTACTCTTGTGTCTCAGTAGATATGAATGAATACTATTTGATTTGTTGTCCAAGAGAAAGAAGAAAACAGAGCACTAGGGATAAAAACTTGTTGCCAAGGTAATGATGCAAAAAGGTGCTGGCAGTTATGTGTGTGTGTCTGTCAACACACATTTGTTACCTCATTGGGTCTGTTTCCGGTACAAACACCAACCATGTTGGGATCAGTGTTCCTCATGACGACCAAAGCACGGTCCTGATGAGGCAAAACAACATTTCTGAGGTCCTGGTTAAGGTTTGAGTTTGAGTTATGTTTAGGGAATCAATGCAATGTCCTAACAGTGATAGCCGTGCAAGTTATGTGAGGGTACATGTGTGATAACCTAACTTTCACACACTTGAAATTGTGTTAAGTTCTGTTGCATGCGTGAATATCCATGAAGCTGATGCAACATTCATAGCATGTTGCTTTGAACATCTGTAGTTTGGACAAGAAGAAGAAAATAACATACATTGACAGAGATATATCTGTATGCTAGTGTTTCCTGCGTGTTTTGTGCCTGCCAGTGTGAGCCTTAAATACTGCAGCGTGGCTCTTACCGACCTGTCAGTGGAAGAGCCAATTAGAGCAATCATCAGTCTAGCTCCAGCTGCGGCTCTCAGTCCAAAATCCAAAGTCACAAATTAAATGAACATTCACTTTAATGATTCCTGTGGTGGCTGGAGGCTTTAACACCTTGTATTCAGTCAGAGTGTTCTGCATCACATTTTCAACTTAAGAATAATCAATAACTGATGAATGAATGACTTATTAAAATGATAAACTACTACTCAAATCAGAACTCCAGTCCAAAGGTTTCAAGGTTTCCAGCGCTGAAACACAGTGAAATAAAGGTTCTTCTAGATGTCAGCTTAGTGTTAACAAGTTGTTTTGTCACTTCTGTTAATTTATTACTTAAGCACCTACAAATGTACTCCTTTGTCTGTAGTGTTTTGATGTTAAATTATCTGTCTGGAGAAATGTAGTCAGCATATGGTAATGAGGATTTCATGATCCCAGGAGTAACTGTGATGAAATGAATGCTTTACTGGAATGTCAACACATGAGATAAATGGGGAAGTTGCTTGTCCTGATGCTGCATCATGAATCAACCTGTGAGGATTAAATGTCTTGATGCCACTGATGTGTTGACTTACAGGGAGAAATAGTCATGCATGTTTTGCTGCTAATCAAATCCTGCCTGCATGTTTTCCTGTGTACTTGATCAGCTGTTTGCACAAAAACTTCACTGTCTCTGTCTTACATTCAAGTCAGAAAAGTCTGAATATGGTGTTTGGCTGACCAGACTTTTCATCTCAAAGCTTGAATGATCATATAAACACCTCCATTATTGTAGGATTGGCAGCACAAATAAGGAGTCTGCCCAGCTTCTATGACCCACCTACTATGAGAGTTTGTGGACCTGACTGGCGCATTTAAGACTGGTTACCATAAAGTGCCCCTGAGGTAGATTTACTGCTGGGAGTTGATTAATGGATAAAACTCAGCTGTGCAGGTGGATCATCAGAGTAGGTAGTGACACCGTCATCACAGGGAAACAGACTAGAGACACACAGGAACACAATGGAGGGGAAACACCAGGAAACATGGGAAGGGGAGGAGGAGAAGGCTGTATCCTGACAGATGCAATATAATATTTCAACATTTACATTTAACATCTGGCATGAAATAACAAGTGTCTAAAAGGTCTTTGTGCTGTGACTTGAGCTTTTTCTCAGCAGAACTAATGCTCAGTTGCCTTCATTATTTTTTCCTTGGATGATCTGTTCATGAAGTTTGTTTTCTCTCTCTGTTAAGACACAGTGGCTACAGTTGTTTATGCAAACTCCTGCTTCTGTCTGCTAATCTGCTATAGTAGAGAAGGTTTAGCTCAAGGAGACAAATATTTAGCAAGGCAAATGAAAAATGTTGATCAATTTGCACTAAATGAAATTGATGTTTCATGCCATCAATTTGTAATAAAACAGAAGGCAGATTATCATCAGTTATCGCTGTGACTATTATGATTATGGCAGACATTTTTCCAAAAATTGACTTGGCAGTTTTCCAATAATAAGACAGAGGCTTACAGTCACAGTTAGGAGAGAATATTTCACAGAATCTCTCACAGTGAGTGTTTCTTCAGAGAGTGCTTAACATGCAGATGGATGCAGCTGCTGGCTGCAGTTCTGCTGGAGTCTTACTTTGTTTTGCATCCATTGAAGGTAGTACAGCCAAGAAAGCCTTTAGTAAGTACAAACACAACAGACAAGATGTCTCCACACATCCAGAGATCTGCATGAATTCACATTCATAAACCGCTAAATTAATGTTCCCTGACAAACAGTCATAATACACACACAATCTCTATCATTGTGGTCTGATTTGTGTTTGAGAACTGAAACCCCTTTTCATATTCATAATGTCTCTTTTCATTAAGATGTATCTAAGGAAATCTAGATGCAATGCCAAGGACAATTTAATGAAAAGCCTTTCTGTATCCAGGAGTTTATAGCATTTCTGTTTTTCTTGGTCTAGCATGGAGTTTTCTTTTGATATATATTTTTAAGTAAAAAACCCAAAAGAGACATGAACACAGTAACAAATACAAGGATCCAACTCTCCCCAAACCCCCTTCATTCCTACATCCAGAGTAGCAACAGATACACAGCAAGAATGCAATAGAATATGAAAATAATGGTAAAGCTAAAGAGAACCGTTTAAGCGGTAAGGTGTGAAAACTATATTTATGAGATGCATAAACAACTAGATTCTTCACCCACTTTTGACTTGTCCTACTGCCATAAAATTGTCATACCTACATGATGAAATAGTCTTTAGAAACAAAAAAAGATTTCATCTGGGCATTTTCAGAATGGCTACCTCAGTGATTATATTCAGGTTGAAGCTACCTGGTTGATGTTTGGGAAAGATCATCTTCATTGTTAAAAGAAACATCCACTGGAGATCAGAGATTTGATGCAATCTATTGTCATGATTGTGGCAGTCCCATCCATGCAAAGCTCCCCTCTGTGACTGTAACAGGCCGCTGGTCATGAAAATGTAATCTTGGTTTGTTTTAAGTATTTGCACAATTTTACAGAAGTGTATTGCATTCACCTGATTTATTTATTTTTTAAAGCTGTGTTTTTCTGAATTAACAAGATACTTCGCAATCCTGATACATAATGTTAACCTATACCGTTGCTGCACCTAATCGGCTGAATCTGCCGATCTTCAACTACGGGTTCAATAAGGGTAATGTATGTATGTATGTATGTATCTCAAGAAGGGAATGAATGCATCTGTTGTTTTAAATAATCTCGTTAATTCAGAAAAACAGAGCTTGCTGCATGTATTGCAGGGCTGTATGATTAACAGTGCATTAATTGTGATCATGGATGCAGAGGGATTATTTAACTATTTATTGTAGACATAGAAAGACAAAGAAGATAAACTAATTAAAAGATTAAAATGTGATAGTTACAAGATTTGTTATTTATCTATTGAGTGAATCAATTGGGTCAAATGACATATTTTCAAGTAATCCATTTTAAGTTGGATGTATGATTGTAATGAATATGGAAAGCACCCCCAAAACTACTTCGATTTCTTATTAATTTATGTTTTTAACTTTGAGAAAGTGCGAATCACGACACTCAAACCCATTGGTCATTAGACATGATGTTGTTTTGGAGACAGACAGTGACGGTAAAAAAAAAAAGAGGTGCATGTGTGGGAAGATGAGGGGTGAGAGGATAAATGAGGACCCGGGAGATGAGAGGACGGATAAAAAAGGATTGCGCATTGATGAAGGGAGTGTGGGTGGAATGAAAGCACAAACAAGGAAGAGACAGTCAGACAGAGAGCGAAAGGGAAGGACAAGAGAGAGATATACAGAGATAGTGAGGACGGGAGGTATTTGAGTAGAGAATGGAGGCTGGAAGCAATTGAGTGAAAAGAGGATGAGAAAGTAGAATAAAGAAGACAAAAACAAGATCAGAGTGGAGGGAGGAGTAGCTGCTGTCAGAAAGAGAAAACTAAATGAGCACATGATTGTCATAAGAGGTGGACGTTTTTAGATCTTTTATTGATGTAAACGTAAAAATAGCATAATGTAAATGTCATGCATTTGAAATTTCACTCAACAGAGCACAATGGTGCCATTTAGTTTTAAAGGACCAGTGTTGTAAGATTTAGTGACATCTAGTGGTGAGATTGCAGATTGCATTGAAACCTCCCCTCACCCTTTATACTTCAAGCATGGTGGTGGCCACGAAACTTGTGAAAAACACAGAAGGCGCTCTGTAAATCCAGTGTTTGATTTGTCTGTCCAGGGTCGCTGTAGAAACATGGTGGCCTCCATGAAAAGGGACTTGCTACCTATGTAGATATAAAAGTAAGGAAAACACAGTGATTCTTATTTTCATGAAATCGCGGACACATTGTTCTCCTTTCTTCTTTCTCTTCCAATGAAATGCCAGTGAAAAAAAAGCTGTAGTACTACTACTGAAATGATGCCAACGCGGAAGTAACTTAAAACTGCATTCTATCAAAAGGCCACCAGGGGGCGACCGTTTTGGTGTCAAAAGGACTTCCGTCTCTATACAAGTCAATGGAGAATTCACCAACTTCTCACTTGATTTCTAACCTCAGTAAACGTTTTCAAAATGTGTTTATGGTCTCAATCGCTAGTTTAAAGCCTTCTTCAATGCAGTATGATGTTCATTTGGGACATTTTGGCCTCCCTGATTTTATATTTGACGATAAAGCAGGGTATGCATTAGGGCGTGGCTACGTCGTGATTGACAGGTTGATTGGTTCACAGGTTCAGGAGGGCACCTCATGCTCCTCCTGATGCCCATATTAGTAGAATCCGTGTTTTTATTTTTCCCGGCATGCACCTGAAATTTTCAAGATGGCGCTGCTCAGATCCAATACTATTGGCTTCCAAGCAGCAGTCCACAAACCAATGGGTGACGTCACGGATGTTACGTCCATTTCTTATATACAGTCTATGGGTGGCCTCCATGGAAAAGGACCTGCTACCTATGTAGATATAAAGGTAAGGAAAACACAGTGGACACATACATGTTTGTTCTTCTGTCTCTTTCCAATAAAATGCCAGTGAAAAAAAAGAAGCTGTAGTACTAGCACCATCTGTTCTGTTTCCTTATATATTTAATACGAAGCCGATGTTTTTCGTTTTACACAATATGGGGGTTGTTTTCGAAAAGCTCACTTTTAGAAAAACACCATTTCAGTCAGGATGGAGGATCCAAAATAGATGTGAAAAAGAAAAATATGTGTTTACTAATTTAGCCAGCTTAGTGTGGACATGGTCTCTAACCCTAACCCCTTACTTTATAGAACCTCACTGGTTGTTTTCAGTGTCTTCCTCTGCTCAACGCACCTGTAGCTCACTCTCTCTTTATCTCCTCACCTGAGCTGCTCCTCACCTGAGGCCTGTATCACCTTCTTACTGTCTGTGTTGATATATGCTTTGTTTTCCTCATTTTTCCCTGCCTGCATGTTTTCAGTCCAAAGATAGATTCTTTCAAATTCAGTTTTTAGTCAGTTCCATTCACAAACCACGTCTACCATCAAGACACGGTGAAAATTAAGAATAGAAAGATACAAATTGATACCCATCACCAAATTAAATGTAGAAGTGAAATTTCCACCATGAAATTAACTGAATGTATCAAGTCTGAAATATTTACTCTAGCTTGATTTTAAAATTAATCATCATGAATATGGGTGCTCCGTGAATAAAGAAAGGCAATTTGAAACAATGACAATGAAAACACACTTTCATGCGAATTATTGGTCCATCACTACAAAACGTCACAATCAGCTTTTAGATTCTGGTGTTATGTTAAACCAATTTATCTGTTAACATTTCTAATTTAAAATGTTATCTTTTGGATTGACAGAAAGCAATATTATGATTAAACTCATGTCAGTTATCACAACAATCATGAAAATAAGGCATTTAAGTTTTCATTCCTGCTGTCTGCACTTTCCCACTAGTTATGTTTAATATCTGAATTTGAACATACAGCACACAAAGACAATGACTTTAATTGTGCTGCAGAAGAAAAACACAATTTCTAAACCCAGTTTTTTTCCCTCTTCTCTTGTTTGTTTTCTTGCTGATGTAGAGGCAGAAAGGGACAAGCTGTTGACACCTCTGGGGAATCAGCAGGTTGCCTTGTTAAAAATATCTACATTTTTAACTGTCAGGCTTCAAATGACGCACGCCAACAGCAAGCCTGAGCACCCGCTGTCGGGTGAGATTTGCTGAAAATAAGGACTTACTGATTATAAGCAGATGAGTGTAGACAGGAGAGCAGAGATAAGGATGCTCAATAATTTTAAACATAACTTTCAAACCTCTGAGTTTTTTACAAAAATTACTCCACTGTTATCTCAGGTATGTCATTAAATTAGCACTCTGTTTTTCATTCCACTGATTGTCAGATTGTGAGTTTTTGCTTGACAGCTGCAACGCTTTAAGACCTTTTACACCTTACACAATTATCTTTTTATTACACCTTGAATTTAACGTTTAACATTTGAATTTATACTATTTCGGCATTATGTCTGTTATACTACACGGTCGCCCATGAAGTTGGAATAAAGTATTTTTTACCTCTTTCCATGAAATGATTTTGAAAATGTGATTTATTCTTGATAGATAAAGTGTATTTATTCTCAAAATTGCATTGATCAATCTCATTGCACCTGGCCAATTGAATACTGATGTGTATAAATAGAAAATAAAAAGAGGAATGTGTCTGAAAACTAAATTATTTCAACTTTATGGGCAACCGTAAATCAACCCCCACACCTATTTCCATCCATGGGGTGAATATGGAAACAGTTCAGGAATGTAAGTAGCTGGGAGTCAATCCAGACAACAAGCTAAACTGGGCCAAGAACATTCATGCTGTGATCAAGAAGGTCCGGCCTACTTCCAGTGGAGGCTCCATTATTCAATGTCTGCGGGGCTACTCTGAGGATGTTCTACCAATCCGTGGTGGCCAGTGCAATTTTCTATGCTGTTGTGTGTTGGCTGGGACCGGGGGTGAGATTAGTGGACATCAAAAAAATCAACAAGCTCCTCAGGATAGTGGGCTCTGTCCGGGGGATAGATTCTGTGACAGTGGTTTCAGAGAGTAGGATGCTGAGTAGACTTCAGAGCATCATGTGCATGGCCAGTGCATGATGGGAAGTTATTGTCCAAGAGCACCTTCGGAAACAGAGCGATACCACCTCAGTGCAGAACACCACAGGAAGTCTTTCCTGCCGGTGGCCATCAATCTTTGCAACTCATCTACCTCCCACTGATTGACTGATGTCGATGACCTCGGTTTCTTGGCAATTGGATTACCATTGCCATTTTGTGGGATTATACACATGGGCTCAGGAGGTAGAGGAGTCGTCCACCAATCGGAAGATCGGCGGGTCGATTCCTAGCTCATCCTGTCCACATGTTGATGTGTCCTTGGGCAAGATACTTGACCACAAATTGCTCCCGATGGTTCTGCCAATGGTGTGAATGTGTGAGTAAATGTTATCTCCCTCCTGACTCTGCCTGGTAGCCCCTGCTATCAGTGTGTGAATGGGTGAATGTGACATGGTGAATGGTCAAAAAAGACCCATATAAGTACAGTCCATTTAAACTGTTATGGGACTAATCATTGAACACTTTACTTTCGCCATCTAGTGGTAGGCAGGAATACTACCTGGTTACATATTGTTATTGATAATTTTGTAGACTTTTCTCTATCTCATTTGATATTTTCTAATTTTCTTTTTTACTTGTGATATTGATATTTTAGATGATTGTTCACTACATTGTCTGATACCGATTTTTCTTTTTTCTTTTTTTTTTCCATGCCTCATACCATGCTACCTGCTGCTGCACAGTAATTTCCTCCTGGATCAATAGTACTATCTGTCATGACTATCAACTCAACTTCCAACACGCATTTCAACAACAGGTAATTTAACAGTGTAGCATCCCAATGTTTCTATAACTTGTCTAGAAATGAGAGTCGCTGTGATAGAAAACCACTCGATACAGGGAAGATGTATTGAAAATGTATTCTGACCCTATTGAATTTTTTTCCCCAGTCACATACTTCTGTCTGATACACATTAATGTGCAAACCCACTTGGACATCAATGTTATGTCTCACCCGCAAAAATTACTTTCAGAGCTTTTCGTCTTTGGCTGTCAGGATGGCTGGCGCTCCTTATTGTCATTCACACACAGGCATGTGTTTTTGTCATGTGTAAGGACATCACATTGATTAATACTCATTCCCTGGAGGCTTATGGTCTCAGTATGCTTTAAATAAATTAGGTTTTTCAATGTGCTGTCAGGCCATCCAAGTGACTATACTTGATTGTTGGGCGAAAAAGCCTGTCAATCACAGGTAGCAAAGAGACACAATGAATCATACAACGACAGAAAACATGTTCAGACATTCTACATGGTGTTACACTCACCTAAAGAAAACTGACGGAGAGAGACTGTTCAATGCATGCCTAATTTTACACAGCAAGACACCTTGTGGTTCACTGTACCAAACAATGGGTCTGCAAACCCTCCCCCAATGAGTGCATGTAGTGTGTGTGTGTGTGTGTGTGTGTGTGTGTGTGTGTGTGTGTGTGTGTGTGTGTGTGTGTGTGTGTGTGTGTGTGTGTGTGTATGTGTTGGAGGGTTTCAAGAACCTGTAGATCTCATGAAGACTGAAGCATACCGGTCATCACACGCCAAATCCAACTCTTCATTGTAAAATAATTAACTCACACATAACTGTCCTCAAACATCAATACCTGCTGCTTCATTCTCTTTGTTGTGCTTTACTCCAAAATAAAAAATATCAGCTCATTATCTCACAACCATGTTTTTGACACACCCAGACAAATTAATGTTGTTACTTTGCAACTCAGCTAAGATTTGGGAAATACTAGCTTGTCTACTTTGTCTTTGGTCCACTTTGATTTGATAAGGAAGTTTCAGTCTCGTTTGCCATTCTAACTGTTTAAGAGTAAGTGTTATCACTGAAGAGAGGTAAATATTTTGTGTGCATGTGATGGTTGGCTAACTAGGTGACTGAGATTTCCTTTATTTGTTTTAATATTTACAGACTGCTTCATGAAGGATGAGGTGGTCATCTAAAGCAGGCAATTAGACCAAGACTAAGACAAAGACAGTGTACCTGTGTTTGAGAAAGAAAAAGAGAGTTAAAAGGATTGCAATGTTTGCCAAAATGACTCATTTAATCATTTTTCTCACCAAGTTCTCCAATTGGTCCTCACAAGTACACAAGCCTCCATATCCAACTTTGCCAACAAAGACACCACAGACACTTCTAAACTCATCAGCGCTACCATGAGTGACAAAAGGGAGGCAAAAAAAGGGGAGAAAATGAAAGTAAACAAGAGTGCCTCTGGCTCCATATCTCTTCCCGCCCTCCTGTCTTCAGAGTTTTTCCCTCTAGCTATCATCTGTCAACTGGAACAAATTACCTGGGCATTTAAAGAGACACACACACACACACACACACACACACACACACACACACACACACACACAAAGCTCTTAGTGTGGACGTTCATTGACATAATGCATTCCCTTGCCCCTAACCTTACCTATCACAACTAAATCCTGACACCCATCACCCAAAACTCCACCAATTCTGTGATAGGTTTATCACAGTAATAGCGATACAAGTACACGTACACACACACACACACACACACACTGGTGCATCGACTTCCATTCATTATGGACAGCCTATGTGTGAATGTGTTCCAGTGTTAATGTTTGCATGTGTTATTTAACAATGTCCAGTGAGTGTCATATCTTCATCACACTTCGATATCATCTGCAGATTTTTTTGTATTAGTATGTAACTTATCAATACCACATTATGCAGTATGTATGGGAGCCCCTTAACCTTAAATGATTGCAGTTGCAAGCATGATTATTAAGGAGGACATATTTTCTAGACTGAGACTATCTAGTGTTAGTTCAGGCAAAACACAACTCAATCTCAGCTCACAACCCCACCTATATCAACTGATCTCAAGCCAGCCTCCATCTGCTAATGGCTCAGCTGATTCCTTCTACAGATTCAGTTGGCAAATATCATACAGGGTGCCTTATTTAAAGCTGCTTCAGTATGCTCACCTTTGCTGCATTCTTTGCAAGCTGCTTGTAACCTACGTCCTTTTTGTCTGAATTAATGTCATTCTGTTGTCATTGCTGCCTTCTCTGTTTTGCACCTGGGGTCTTTAGTGCTGCTCTCCCTGCCTTGGACTTTCTATGTAAGCACATGGAAGAGCAGGGAGCTGCCAGAATAGAGCCATAGCACTAAATAAAACTGCTGCAAATGGCAAGTGTTATTTTTGACTAAAGTGGTTGTTACTGACTTTTTGATAGTGACTGAATGTGTACCAAATACATTGATGACATTTCTTCCAACACATGTTCTATTTCAACAGGCTGCATGTAGCATTTCAAAAGCTCCCACTGGTAATTACACTGGCCCTGCATTTTAGAAAAGTTTGTTCAAACGGTGCAATCTCATCACCAAGAGAGTGTAACAGCTTCATGCTTCAAAAGCACTCACTGTAACTTAATATCAATCTAACAGCAAAATCCTCAGGAAGAACATGCCCATGCTTTAATAATATACTTGATATATATATTTAATTTATTTTTTTATTTCAAATTGTGAATGTTTTAAAGTGATATCCATTCTTAGAGAATTATAATTATTGGTAGGTTCATATCCGACAGAGGAAAAGAAAACCAAGTTACCTCAAGTAAGAAACCATGCACTGCAGTCAAATAGGAAATCAGATTGAAAAAAGTCTGGAAGAAAAGGGAGAAAGAACTTTAAATTAAAGTGAAAGTAAACAGTTTGAAAGAAATAAGAATAAAAGATAGAATATGAGACTAAAGAGATTGAAAGACAGAAGGACAGAAATAGTTTTGAAAAGAGCTTTGAAAAGTAAGCGAAGAAAGAAAAAAAGAAGGAAGAAAAAGAAGGCAAACATTGGAAGAGGATGAAAGACTATTTTTGGAGAGGAGTTGAGAAACAAGCAAGGACATAAAGACAGGAAAACTTAGAACAGGGGAAATATGAAGAAAAAATAGAAGGGTAAAAGGAAGGAAAAAGGTTGACAAGACAGTCAGAAAATGTTGAACCCTAACCCTAACCCTCATGCATGAGTGTAATTTGTAAAAGCGTGAAGGATGGACGAGAGATTGGAAAGAACTCGTGTGTTTGAGTTTGTTTTGGTTTTTTCCTGGCCCCAACATGTCACGTTGTTCTTCCCACCTTGTTGCTTTTCCATTAACACAAGCACACAGTTACACACTTTCTCCACTGACACATAAATACGCACACGTAAACACACATTTCCAACACATGAATGCACACACACACACACACACACACACACACACACACACACACACACACACACACACACACACACACACACACACGCAGCATCAGGTTCACCTCATGTTTCATCCTTGAGTGACCATGGCAGACAATCTGTGCCATCTGCCAATCTGCAACCTTGAGACTAATGTGAATGAGTGCATGTAGTGTGTGTGTGTGTGTGTGTGTGTGTGTGTGTGTGTGTGTGTGTGTGTGTGTGTGTGTGTGTGTGTGTGTGTGTGTGTGTGTGTGTGACAGATGGACAGATAGCACAGTCATTTGGACATCCCTGTCCTCAAAAACTAAGACTAAAGTTCTTCTTTGAAACATAAACTTTTCTGTACCGACAAAGATTTGCTAAGCACATCCTTAAATATATTGTGTTCAACTTCTGAGCCATAAAGATATACTCAAAGTTAAACTTGGCAACTGTAACTGATAAATGTATGAGCAAAGACTTTGATAGTTTAGATCAGGCATGTCAAACTCATTCCATGTGTGGCTGCAGGTTTTTATTCCAACCAATCAACTGTCTGGAGACTGAGATCAGCTGATTAAATGAGTCGAGTCTGGTGTTACTTCTGCTTGGTTGGAATGAAAACCTGCAGCCACATTATGGACCTTTATAGATTGAGTTTGACATGCCTGGTTTAGATAATAAGATAGTTTAGCCATAAATGTTAAGGTCTCGCCATACGCCATGTCTGCTACTTCAACAATCAAACATAGAGGAAAGAGTGTGGATGGTGTCTGAAACATTATATTTTACCTATCTGAAATCTTGTGAGAAGCCACTGGAGAAAACCCCAAAAAACACCAGGATTATTTTCATTTTCATTGTAGAAAAATTTTACTTTAATGACAAAATAGTCTTTCCTCCTGTCATGTTTGAGTTTTCTGATCCCGTAGAGTTCCTGCAACTCAACTAAGCTAATTGCTTAAATATCAGTTTTGAGATTTTAGCATCAGAGGCTGAATGGGCTGCTATACTCCATCAGACATGCTTATCAGATGGTTGAATACTTTTAAGGAGGTGCAGAGAGACGTCAGATTAGTGGAGTCTCTGCAGAGCCATTTCTATAACAGATGATTTGACATTCATTCACAAATGGAGCCAGAGTTTGAACTTTTTTCCCCTTTTTTTTATTCTTGACACAACTGTTTCTGTCACTCTTAATGTTAAAAATCGATCGCAACACTATGAATGCCTTCCAGAAGAGACTATTTAACCAATATGACATCTGTCCCCTCTCTATTCCACGCAGACCTTTCACACCATCTTTGGGTAAAGCTGCTTTGAAAGACGGTATAAATGTTTTATTTCTGGTGTGGTCACACAAAATGTTGTAATAACCAGTTCTCATCACTCATAAACTGACCATGTCGTTTTACATACATCCTCTGATGCGCCTACTTCAGCACATCATCAGTGTTGTTTCCTGGAGTCGTTGGGTGTTTCGGGTGTCCCAGGCGACCCACCGAGGTTGATCAAGTCTCGGCCCGTGTTCGAGAGGCTGACCTCACTGCCAAAGCCATCTGGAGGCTTTTTCAGCCGCCTCCATGTTGTTGTCGATGGCTCTCCTTCTGCTCTGTCCTCTGATGCCCAGAACTCCATATGTCTTGTTGAGGGAATGACCTGTGAATCCCCGACTTCCCACTTCCACCGGTTTGCAGATGGTCCGCCAAGCACCAAGCAGTCCAGCTCAACAGCTATTGGATGACTTCCATGACAAATGTCAGTAGTGGCCATGACCATCAATGTCAGTAGTGGCTGTGTATAAACACAAAACACGAGTGGAAACCAATAAATAGTCTGGTTGACAGTATTAATCCACTTGTTGTCTTTGAGTCAAGGAAGGAAGGGAGGAAGAAGGGAGGAAGGAAGGGAGGAAGGAAGGGAGGAAAGGTGGAAGGAGGGACAGGAGGAAGGAAGGAAGGATAGGAGTAAGGAGGGAGGGAGGGAGGAAAAGAGGAAGGAAGTAAGGAGAGGAGGAAGGAAAGGAGGAAGGAAGGAAGGAAGTGAGGAAAGAAGTATGGAAGGAGGACGTGAAAAATGAAGGAAAAATTAAAGAAAGAGGAAAGAAGGAAGAGTCAAAAGAGATGGGTTCAATTCGACCCAGGAGGACAACAGGAGGGTTAAAGTGAGTTTCAGCTCACCGTTTTAAAGATATTGTGATTATTCCAAACACAGTCTTTGAAAGCATCACATGACCAGGCTTTGTTTGTTTGTTTTTTTTAAATCTATACGAACCTGTTTTCCAAGCCGAGGTGAGCTGTGTGCTTGCTTATCCACTGTTTCTAATCAGGTCTCACGCATGAATGGATGGCCCGGTAGCTGTCGTCACGGAAACAGCTGAAAACATTGCTACCTGCCATGTCCTTGGTAACCTTAGGAACTGAGGTTTACACCTACCTGTTTGGTCAGCTGCCCACGATTTCTGTTTCAATGACAAACACATTAGCCTCTGCACACATCCTCACTGATAGGTCAAGCTTTGTGAAAACCCAAAACTGTGGATAAACGTTATGTTCCTTTACCTAAAAAGTTACCAAATAGCCAGGTAGATATTCACCATAATGGACCTGGTTGTTTTTGTTATATCAGTTGTGATAGAAACAGCACAAATAATTGATAATTCGTCTATAAATATCACACTGTTGCTGTTTGCTCCTTTATTTCTTACATAGCTACTGTTCATTTTCTACCCGCACTATGTTTTGGTCTAAGCATCAATAGTCGATCTGACTGATCAATAAATGTGATTAAACCTTGATTCAAGTTTCAGAGAGCAGAGAGAGTGTATTTATTAGCTTTTACACCACTAAACATCTCCTATCACACAATATCATGTCCTATTTTACCTCAGACATGAAAATATAACATAGCAATAATGATGGAAATGTCTCTTTTTGGTAGTTTTGAGTCTCTTTAGTCATTCCATCTCATAGTTGCTACGGTAACTAGTTGTTTTTAGTCATTATTTCATCTCTTTTTGGTAGCTATTAGGTTTCTTTAGTCAACTTAAGTCTCTTTTAGTCATTTTTGCATCTCTTTTTGGTGGAAGGAAGCAAGGAAGCAAGGACAGAAGAAAGGAAGGAACGAAGGAATGAAGGAAGGACAGAAGAAAGGAAGGAAGGAAGGAAGGAAGGAAGGACAGAAGAAAGGAAGGAAGGAAGGAAGGAAGGACAAGAAAGGAAGGAAGGAAGGACAGAAGGAAGGAAGGGAGGAAGGAAGGAAGCAAGGTAGGACAAGAAATGAAGGGAGGAAGGAATGAATGAAGGAAGGAAGGAAGCAAGGACAGAAGAAAGGAAAGAAGGAAGGATAGAAGAAAGGAAGGAATGAATGAATGGAGGAAGGAAGGAAGGACAGAAGAAAGGAAAGAAGGAAGGACAGAAGAAAGGAAGGAATGAATGAATGGAGGAAGGAAGGAAGCAAGGAAGGGAAGAAAGGAAGGACAGAAGGAAGGACAGAAGGAAGGACAGAAGAAAGGAAGGAAGGGAGAAAGGAACCAGCTCCTATCACACAATATCATGTCCTATTTTACCTAAGACATGAAAATATAACATAGCAATAATGATTGAACTGTTATTTTATATGTAAAGGTAAAATGAGCAGAGCTTTATGGAGCTGTGGGATTTATTGTATAACCATTAGAGCCATCAGTCTTCACTGCTACATCATAAAAAAGAAATCCTCATAACTACTATCTTATTAAAACTATTAACTATTCATTTCACTAAAACATATGGCAATAGATACAGAGAGAATTTGACTCAGAACAGCCTCAATGGACAAAAATGTGTCAAATCTAACCAACAATATAAGATTTTTGTGTGTTTTTGGCCACTAAATTGTTAATAAATTGCTCACTTCTCGACATGAATATCACCTATTTCTTATAAAAAAGTGATTATATCTGAAAGTATCTAAAAGGTTAATATGCAGTGTTTAACTTGATTAACTGAGGATGACCAGAAAGAAAACACTTACTTTTTAAAATGTGCTCAAGGCAAAAACTTTGATTAGATCAAATGGGATTTTCTAGTTATATAATTCACATCATTTGAATGAATAATTTATCTTTTCCTTCTCTCTTCCCTCTGGTGCCTTAGTGTGACTGTTTTTTCTACTCCTTCATATGTCTGAATCCCAAATACTGATCAAGTAATGTTTGTATATCTGTAGTTTGTCTCATTATTATTTTTTTAAAAGTCTCAAAATCACAACTTCAGCAGGTCACTGACTGCAGTTTTAATAAAAAGGAAGACACCCGCACACTGTATTATGCGCTCCCGTGATTTAATTACATACCAACACAACGTTTCGACCCCGAAAGGTCTTCATCATCACGGGAGCAGTTATTTTCACCCAGCACCTGTTAAATTAATTTTAGATGTGCGTGCATATTCAGTTTTTGTTCACTGACTACAGTTTAACAGTCATAATTTGGTTAAAGTAATTAGAGCAACTTCTGTATTTATTTTGTTTTTTAAAGACTAAAGACAGATTACTGCATCAGGGAACCAACACATTTTGAATTGTGGAAAAATACTGAGCAGAAATCTAGCTATGAAAATGATGTTTGACTAAATGTTACCAAATGTGATACCAAAGTATAACTTCACAAGATGCTCAACATTCCTCATTTTAACGCAGGGAGAAGACTGCTCTTTCTTGTAAGAGTTACTTTCTTAAGTTGGGTTACTACTTTATTCTCGTAATATTCCGACTTTATTCTTGTAATGTTACAACTTTATTCTCGTAATATTCCGACTTTATTCTCGTAATATTCCGACTTTATTCTCGTAATGTTACAACTTTATTCTCGTAATGTTACAACTTTATTCTCGTAATATTCCGACTTTATTCTCGTAATGTTACAACTTTATTCTCGTAATGTTACAACTTTATTCTCGTAATGTTCCGACTTTATTCTCGTAATGTTACAACTTTATTCTCGTAATGTTCCGACTTTATTCTCGTAATGTTACAACTTTATTCTCGTAATGTTACAACTTTATTCTCGTAATGTTCCGACTTTATTCTCGTAATGTTACAACTTTATTCTCGTAATGTTACAACTTTATTCTCGTAACGTTCCGACTTTATTCTCGTAATGTTACAACTTTATTCTCGTAATGTTACAACTTTATTCTCGTAACGTTCCGACTTTATTCTCGTAATGTTACAACTTTATTCTCGTAATATTCCGACTTTATTCTCGTAATGTTACAACTTTATTCTCGTAATATTCCGACTTTATTCTCGTAATGTTACAACTTTATTCTCGTAATGTTCCGACTTTATTCTCGTAATATTCCGACTTTATTCTCGTAATGTTACAACTTTATTCTCGTAATGTTACAACTTTATTCTCGTAATGTTCCGACTTTATTCTCGTAATGTTACAACTTTATTCTCGTAATGTTACAACTTTATTCTCGTAATGTTCCGACTTTATTCTCGTAATGTTACAACTTTATTCTCGTAATGTTACAACTTTATTCTCGTAATGTTACAACTTTATTCTCGTAGACCTAATATTATGACTTTATTCTCGTAATATTCCGACTTTATTCTCGTAATGTTACAACTTTATTCTCGTAGACCTAATATTATGACTTTATTCTCGTAATTTCCCCCCCAAAAATGATCTTAGTCTGGCCCTAATATTCCATCGTAGGTGATACAGTATATGTCAAAATTGTATTTGGAAAAATTAGATACAGCTCATGTGGAGAGAATTGATACATAATATGAAATGATGGAGCAAAGCGCAGGCACAGTTATAAATTACAGTCAAGATTAGATTTGGAAATCATTGGATAAGATTTTCACCCACACACATAAATAATCACGCTCCAAACGCTAAATTAGGGATGATTCACCTGCATGCCTGTGTGACTCTTACCTAATCAAGCATCAGGTTTCTAAAAAGCAGTCAGGTGCAAAGTCACAAAACTCTGTGTTATAATAGCTTCAATATGTGCATTAAAAGCTGGCAGAGAAGCAACTAATATCATTATATTTGATAGAGAGAGTCCTCATATGGGCTTGGCCTTGTTAAACTATCCATACTCATCTTTTGACTTGAAGTAGAAGCATCAGAGTTCAGCTGCACAACATCCCTGCCTATTATTATCATCATTATTATTATTACTGAAGTTATTTCGATGGGCCCAACCTTATGAACCTAAACAGTATAGATCCATATAACAATAGCAATGTTAGGAGTGAAAATAATAGGCAAAACAGGGATGAAGAAGGAAGGAAAGGAGGGAGAAAGGATGGAAGGGAGGGAGGAAGAAGGAAGGAAAGGAGGAAGGAAGGTAAGAGGGAGGGAGGAAGGAAGGAAGGGAGAAAAAAGGAAGGAAAGGAGGGAGGAAGGAAGGAAGGAAAGGAGGAAGGAAGTGATGAAGAAGGAAGGAAGGGATGAAGAAGGAAGGAAAGGAAGGAAGGAAGGAAATAAGGACAGAAGGAAGGAAGGAAGGAAAGAAGGAACAGTCAAAACAGACGGGGTCAATTTGACCCGGGAGGACGACACAAAGGTTAAACTATCTATACTCATCTATGTATAAAGGCTTTTGACTTGAAGTAGATTGCAGGGGAAGCATCAGAGTTCAGCTGCACAACATCCCTGCCTATTATTATCATCATTATTATTATTACTGAAGTTATTTCGATGGGCCCAACCTTATGAACCTAAACAGTATAGATCCATATACAACAATAGCATGAAAATAATAGGCAAAACAGCCAGTGAACAAACACATATATCATATTTATTCCTATTCTTTAGGAGCAATAACAAGCAGCAACAGAAAAAGAGATGAAAGGCCACAAACTAACTCACAGCAACATTGCTATAGTGCTTTCAGATTGTGAATATATGCTGTGACACATAGCCAACACATTATTTAGGTGCAAGCTGATGTGTTATATTCAAGCGGTATCTTGTCGTGTGATATATCACCTCTTAGACCTCCAGCTATGGAAGCCTCTAGCTGTAATGTGATCTGATGGGAAAACAGCCTGCAGAGATACTAGGTACTGCTTTAACACTCCTGTTGTCCTCGAGTCAAGGAGGGAAGGAAAGGAAGGAGGGAGGAAAGGAGGGAGGGAGGGAAGGGAGGAAAGGAGGGAGGGAGGAAAGGAAGGAGGGAGGAAAGGAGGGAGGGAGGGAGGAAGAAGGAAGGGAAGGACAGGAGGGAGGAAGGAAGAAGGAAGGAAAGGAGGGAGGAAGAAGGAAGGAAAGGAGGGAAGGAAAGAAGGGAGGATGGAGGAAAGAAGGAAGGTAGGAGGTAGGGAGGGAAGGAGGGGGGGGGGGAGAAAGGAAAAGAGGAAGGGAGGAAGGATGGAAGGAAGGATGGAAAGGAAAGAAGGAAGGATGTAGGAAAGAAGGTAGGGGGAGGAAAGAAAGAGAAGGAGGGAGGGAGGGAGGGAGGGACGAAGGAAGGACAGAAGGAAGGAAGGAAGGAAGGAAGGAAGGGGGATGGAGGAAGGAAAGAAGGAAGGGAGGAAACAAGGGAGTAAAAAGAGAAAGAAGGAGGGAGGGAGGGAGGAAGGACAGGCGGAAGGAAGGAAGGAAGGAAAGGAAGGAAAGAAGGAACAGTCAAAACAGATGTGGTCAATTTGACCCGGGAGGACGACACGGAGGTTAACAAACCCAGCTACTCAATACAGAGATAATTAGAGATAAACATGTTACATTATTATTATTACAGCAGTTTCAATCATTTTTATTTGTCAATTAACATAGAAACGCTGGACTCCTCCTATAGGTTTATATTATAGCCAACAGTTTGGATTATTTCAACAATATTGTCTCAGAGAAATAATGCTTTTTCACATCAATTTGACCTGACAGGCTATAAATTCTTCCGTAGCCACGAGCCTCCGCTGCTGCTATGAGGAAGAAGACAATCAGAGGGAATCTTTTTCTTCATATTTCTCATCTATGTGACGGAGTGTAAACCATCTCTGTCACAGTCTCTGAGGTTTTATGAAAGATGAGTTGGTGGTGTGAGGCTTTAAAATACTGTGCACTGAAAAATGTACAATATATCCATTAAATGTGGGTTTAATTATATTAAAAGATGGACTTTAGCTGATGTGAGGTGTCCATGTTTGGTGAATCAGCTATATGGGAGCTTTCAGAAAAATCTAAGTTTCCCATCTGTGACAAATCTGTGGGTTGTTAAGATGAGCAATTCAAAATATAAAACTAGTTTTAAAAGCAGCATCAGGTTTGTTAAAATGTACATTTAGTATTTTTGTTGGTTTTATATCATTTGAAATGACATTTGCACCATTTTTTACCAAAAGTAAGACTGAATGCTCCTGAAAATGTCAAATGGTGTAACCACAAAATAATGATACATATTAAATATTTATCCACCTACAGTGTATTTAAGTGGACTTATACTAATAATGACTTCATTTAAAACATGTAAATGTTTCCTGATCTCCATGGTAACCAGAGTAAATGTAATATGTAGAACAATTGTATTCCATTACCTTTATTTAATATAAAGTTATAATGTAAGATCATGCCAAACTAGTTGATATGGTGTTTTATTGACAATTTACTGTTTTTAAGCAAGTTGAATTATTTGGTACAAAGTTTTTATGGTTACACCACTTAGACATTTTTTGCCATAATCCTCTAATATATTCTCTCTAAATGGATTAAAAGCAGAAATTTGATGCTGGGTCCACAAAAAAAGAATGTGTGCAAGTTATTCATACGTTTATTTTCACATTTTAACCCCTTTAAATTTAAACTAAATGTTGACACTAATACTATTTACAAGTTTGAAATAATCATAATTATGGCAACTCTGATATGACATGAACATTTAGAGCAGTTGTGAACAAAATATGACCCAGTGACCCACAATTCAAAAGTCTCTGTTAAGTCTTTTTTGCACATTTTTTGCACACTTTTCCAGTTTTTTCAGCCATTTGAGATACGTGTAATTCCCCAAATAGTAGCCCTGTAGTTGCCCTCAGTGTATTTCTGCCACTCACAGTCACCTGATTCCCCCACCCAGCTGCACACCTGTTCCCCATTCCCTCATCATCTCCTCTGCATATATACCAGCCCTCTTTCCCCAGTCATTTGCAAGATGTACTACCCAGTCTTGGGGCGTTTTCACACCAACAGCATTTAGTGCGTTTGAATCAAACCATAGTTTGTTTGACTCCTTGTTTCGGTTCATTTCCGTCGGTCAGAATGCAACAATCGCAGTCAGGTCTGCACCAAAATAACCGGCCCGAGACCACGGAGAGAGGAGGTCTCGGGCCGCACCAACTGCTGAACTCTGGTGCGTTTCCGGTGGTGAGAGAGCACCCTGAAACAAATAGGTAAAACCGATCTAGTTATAATGAATTATGGGAATGGGGGACACTGAATTGAGGATAAAATTATACATTTCATTCCATATATTTTATATTTCATTTATATTTTTTGCTGAAGTGACGAGCAATGCATCTTCGGCGGCTCCAACATCATCAGATTATTTTCCAGTTACAGCTGCACCTTGTTTTCAAACTGTAATATTTGCCAAAAAAATCAGCAGAGATGGGAAGTAACAAAGTGTGTTCTTGGTTACTGTACTTAAGTAGATTTTCCAGGTATTTGTACTTTACTTGAGTATTTATTTTTCTGATGACTTTTTACTCTTCCTCCCTTCATTTGAACACAAATATCTGGACTTTTTACTCCTTAAATTGTCAAAACAGGCTCTGTACTTATTTCAACCTCAGTAAGTGATATTATAAAAAAAGAAGACATGATGTACAAATAAGTGATAGAAAATCGATCTTTCTTTTTTTCTTTTGTTGTGTGCGCTCCGTGCCGCCTTGGGTGACTCATATCAAAATCTGCTATTGGAAGAAAAGTCCAACAACAATGCCTGCAGACAGTGCAGGAATATGACAGCAGCAGTGAAGCTCCTGACATATGAACACATGTTGAGCACTGTGCACAGTTTACACAGATCCATTATAACAACAATCTGTGACAGTGAGTCAGAGAAGAGAGATTAACACGATCAAAAAAATAGATAACGTCTTATCCACCTTTGGCTTGCAGCAAAACTAGACTGTCCAGTGATTTTTTTTCTGTGCAGGTTTGTTAACAAAAGAGGAAAAACAAAGAAGATAAACACCAAAGTGACTCATGAGGAGAAGTCATTACGTATTTTGGTTCGTTTAGAAAAAAGCGTATGTGAAACCGAATCGTACACATTTGCTGTTTGCTGTAGTCGCTCCTGGTTTTTGTGTGACTACTTTGTTTGCCCTCACGGACTGATCACCTGTCACCAGACACTACTTTGAACTATTTGCCTCCAACTTCAGCTGCCTCAGGGTTCGACTACTTCTCACCCTTCCATCCAACTTTCCATCAAATTAACCACATATTGTCTTACAGAGTCGTCCATAGAGGAGCTCCAGCAGTGGCGGCTGGTGAAAAATATTCTAGGTGGGGCTGTGCTTTATGAACTTTATGCACAGCTCCACTACTTCCTGAACTCAATACAGCTCCTTTATTTCCTGTCTTACATTATTGGACAAACTAATTTATCCAGGTGTGTCTGACCTCACTAGTGACAACAACAATGGTCAAAATGTCAGGTGCATGCTGGGAAAAATAAAAACACAGATTCTACTTATATGGGCATCAGGAGGAGTAAGAGGATGGAACGGGGGAGGTTGCGAGGGCTGGATCTACCACAGTCTACACCGGCAACCTGGTGATGCTAACCAAGTTAGCTGTTACGATTATAACCACAAAACTCCGGAGAAAACTGTCGGTGTGAAAAAAGTTCACGGCTATTTCCTGCAGTCTATCTGTCCGCCCTCCTGAACCTGTGAACCAATCAACCTGTCAATCACGACGTAGCCACGCCCTAATGCATACCCTGCTTTATCATCACATATAAAATCAGGGAGGCCAAAATGTCCCAAATGAACATCATACAGCATTGAAGAAGGCTTTAAACTATATATAACTATATATATTGAGACCATAAACACATTTTGAAAACGTTTACTGAGGTTAGAAATCAAGTGAGAAGTTGGTGAATTCTCCATTGACTTGTATAGAGACGGAAGTCCTTTTGACACCAAAACGGTCGCCCCCTGGTGGCCTTTTGATAGAATGCAGTTTTAAGTTACTTCCACGTTGGCATCATTTCAGAGGACCAGAACTCCCCCCCTGGTTCAAATCCACATAATGAAAATATGTAAAACATTTTAAAAAAGCATTCCAGTAGACTTTATGAACAGTGTTATGATTTGTTTAATCTGAAAAACAAATTTGGTTTAATTTCTTATTGTGTCTGATATATAAACTTGTCAAGACATCTAATCAATAAATACTTTTTAAATGTTAGATTAATTTAATTTCTTTAGAGGAAATTTTTCACAATTCAATACAAAACTAAACTTTCCTGTATTATTTGCAAGAGCGTGTCCAGTTATTGCACTATCCCTGAAAAAGTGGTCAAATTAGAAAATATTAAACATTCAGGATGCTTTAAAAACATATGACAACCAAAACACATCAAACAAATCAGCATAAAGCCTCAAAACTGTGAGTATGGCTCTCTCTTAAGTTGTTTGTTTGTTGCTGTTCATTTTATTGCATATAAAGAAAAAAAAACATTATACAAAAAGTAATACATGCAGAATATTTTTGAGTTTAAGAAAAGAAAACAATAAGTAACAAAAGTGAAATGTGCAGAAGGAGCCAATAAAACTATAAACCTATAGTGAGACATGCAGCATAAAAACTAAAGACTAAAGAAATACAAACAAAAGCTAAACAAAAACATAAGAAAGTGTGACAAAAAAGTATGATAGAGTGGTTATGATGCTGCATCACTTAAAAAGAAAAGTAAGATAAATGTCTTAAATGCTTTTAGACTGGTGGGATTTCTAATATGTTCAGTTTACTTACCTCCAAACTCACTTATTAATACATATTTCCGTCCGCTCACAAACACTGATGTAAAAAAAAACAACAACTGAAAAGCAGTTATCTATCCGTCCAGTGCGTCTGTGCATCATCACCCTTGGTTGCTAGGTAACTCCACTGTCACAACAAGACCCAAGGAAGTCATTACTGAGCTGTTTGTCAAAAAACTTTTTTATTGCATCCTGACGCAGTCCAGTGTTGTGCATCACTGCCGGCGTCGGCATGAATCATCCATCAAACTTTCTCTTTCTTTAAAGAGCAACTTGCAGGTTTCCTGTGGAGTCCAGACAGGCTGGAAACTGTGTGACCTGCACAACCACAGTTATTCACTATGATGAAAATGGTCAAATGCACAAAAAAAACAAATGGCCACTGCTCCTCACTACTACACAGAGGACTATAGCACTGATACAGAGACAGAAACGCCTGCTTTTCCTTTGAATTTCTGCCTTAAGTCTCATAATATTATAAAACATTATACATTAACTTTTTCACATGATGATTTTCATGACACAAAAACTGTAAATCCAGTAAGACATTGAACCTGAAAATTGCTCCTTAACCCTTACATACTGTTTATGACCCATTTTGGACTGCGTTGGTGGCCGAGTGATGCCCACGCATGCTACATAATGGCAGCGTCCTCGGTTTGATTCTAGCAGGGGGCCGATGCTGCAGGTCATTCCTCTCTCTCTCCCTGTTTCCTATCGGTCTCTCTACCACCTACACGGTCGCCCATGAAGTTGGAATAAAATATTTTTTACCTCTTTCCATGAACTGATTGTGAAAATGTGATTTATTCTTGATAGATAAAGTTTATATATTCTCAAAATTGTATTGATCAATCTCATTGCACCTGGTCAATTGATTACTGATGTGTATAAATAGAAAATAAAAAGAGGAATGTGTCTGAAAACTAAATTATTCCAACTTTATGGGCGAATAAAGGCAAAAAGCCCAAATATAAATGTTTAAAAAAGCCCAACCCATTTTTTTTTCTTTCAGGCTGAAATTTGATGACTTCCCATTAAATTGACCCCGAACATACACAGAAAGAAATATTTTTGTATTTAAATGATTACCCAAAATTTCAGATATCAACATTCAAAAATGTTAATTCTTCACATTTAAAATAATTAATTGGAATAGTTTTGTTCTCCTGTATTTTGTAACACTAGGCCATCATATTAGATAAGATAAGAAGTACTTTATTAATCCTTTAGAGGGGAAATTGAATGTCACTTTCACACAAAGACAGCCAACATACAGCAAGTAAACATACAGACTCAGGCAGTATAGTATATAGTAGTATTATATAGTATATAGTATAGTGTGACAGTAGTATATATATAGTAGTAGTATATAGTATATAGTAGTAAAAATAAACAACTCTCTGCTCCCTGAAAGCTTCATTCAGGATTAATCATGTGTATCTGTGACTGATGAGGTTTTTATGAATGACTGTATAGTTCAGAACAGTATGTAAAGGGTTAAGAATGGTCTTATTGAAGCAGCTTTCATTCTTCCTCCTCCTCCTCCTCCTCCTCCTCCTCATTTTATTCAGCTTTATATAATCTCCCTGTAAATCTTTCCACCCACACTCACAGTCTCAGACACAAATCATTAAACCTGCTTTGGCATTGTCTGGGCCATTTTCAGGTGTATGAAAATGGCTCCAGTCGTCGTGATGATGATGATGATGACGATGATGATGATGATGATGATGATAACACATTCACCTAAATTGAATGTTTAACTTCAGACATTTTGAACCGCAATAACAAGGTGTCCAACAACTGCTGCAGACCTGCTTCAACTATAGTTTGGAGAATAGGAGGATGCCTTTTTCTTTTCTTTTTATAATCATAGCTGCATTACCTTGAAATACAACTAAAGGAAAACAGTTTTTTGGGGGGGTTCTTTATATTTAACAGGTTTAATAACGGAAATGACTGCACATTCAGGTCAACATTTCAGGCTTCAGATGAAATGAAAACAAACTTTTCAAATTCATTTAACAATCAACAAGAGACAATCATTGTTTTATCATTTTCTAATATTCATTGTTTTGTGTCTCATACACTAACACACTATATACGACACATGTATGCATATCTACTGAGCATCTTCTTGCTCTGTATATTAACAAAAAAAACCCAAGATGAGTATTATCCATAGACTGTATATAAGAAATGGACGTAACATCCGTGACGTCACCCATTGGTTTGTGGACTGCTGCTCTGAAGTATCGGATCTGAGCAGCGCCATTTTCAAAATTTCCGGTGCATGCTGGGAAAAATAAAAACACGGATTCTACTTATATGGGCATCAGGAGGAGCATGAGGCGCCCTCCTGAACCTGTGAACCAATCAACCTGTCAATCACGACGTAGCCACGCCCTAATGCATACCCTGCTGTATCGTCACATATAAAATCAGGGAAACCAAAATGTCCCAAATGAACATCATACTGCATTGAAGAAGGCTTTAAACTAGCGATTGAGACCATAAACACATTTTGAAAACGTTTACTGAGGTTAGAAATCAAGTGAGAAGTTGGTGAATTCTCCATTGACTTGTATAGAGACGGAAGTCCTTTTGACACCAAAACGGTCGCCCCCTGGTGGCTTTTTGATAGAATGCAGTTATAAGTTACTTCTGCGTTGGCCTCATTTCAGAGGACCGGAACTCCCCGCCTGGTATTATCCTCCATGGAGTTCCTATTGTTTTTATAGTGGGTTGTTTAGTTTCTTGTTTTAAATCAGTACAACTAGTTAAGTTTCTACATTGTTATCTTTTTGAAGACCATTGAAATGTGATTGTGGTGATGTAATGATGTAATGGACTATAAAACACCAAGTTGAGACCTATACCTCCCACTCTGTCCTCTTCTGCTCTTTTTATTCCTTAACATTTAATATCTTTCACAATCTTTCTCTGTCTCTCTCTCTCTCTCTCTCTCTCTCTCTCTCTCTCTCTCTCTCTCTCTCTCTCTCTCGTATATATGTATAATTCTCTTTAATTATAGGCTACTTGAATAGAGGTTATTTTCTCCCGCTACAGTCGGGGTCATAAAGCATTCATGTTTTTATTGTATAATATTTAATTGCCATGCCAATAGAATTTCAAAGCCTTTTCTTTCTTTCTTTTTGAAGTTACATTTTTAGAACAAGAATAGGACCAACAGAGGCAGTTTCATGGTCATTTTTAAGGTTATTAAATGTGAAAATAATTTAAAAAAACAATTTCGTCTACATTTATTGATGTTCCTGTTGTTACTGTAAAATATTAAATTCCTCTCCAAAATACCAGGAGACTGAACAAGGGTCAGGTCAGTGTTTATATCATCGTTTACAGCGGAGGGAATTCAAATAAAATTCACTGGAGGTCCAATTTGTGAAAAAGTGAAGGTTCAGATGATCATAATGTCCGTGTTATTTTTTAGTAGGGGAGACTGGGGATGGTTGTAACAGCATCACTTTCACCCATAAGGGATTAACATAAGAGTCATGTGATCAATTTCATGTATAACCACTTCCTCTCTGAGCTTGCATGTTAATGTGCATGGCTGTGAGAAGAAGTGTGCAGATTTTTACAGCCAAAACATCCATTTATTAGTATTTACAATTAACTTGTGGGATTAAAATTTATAATAAAATAAATAAAATAAGAATTTAAAAAAAGTATATATCAAATACAGATGGCATTTCAAAATGAAGTGCATTATACAAAGCTTTTGATTCTGCTTCTTAAATAAGTTGCTTCTAATACTTTTATAACAAAACATCTCTCCTAACCCTCTCAACAACTCTTTTCTCCGTACGTGTCTCACTGACAGTCGAGTCTCTCCGCATGTCCGAATGCATGGATTTGATTGGCTGCTTAGCGTCACCTGAGCAGATCGGCTATGCTCATTGGTCCGTTAGTTTCCGAGGGCCGCTCCACTTTTACCGTAATAACTGGAGAAGCTTCGCCCGTTAAAATAGAAAACGCTCTTACAAAATTTCTTGTCTTTTGTCATCATAGGTTTAACTTTGACCATAATCTTTTTCAAAATTTAACCAAGTAGTTTTAGTCGCCTTGGTCTCAGTAAACATCAGAGGAATATGTTGACATTATGGGAAATATGATTCTTTGCCTCGCTAAGAGTTAGATGTGAGGATAAGTGCGGGGAGATGTTGGATGTTGTTTAAAGTCCGACAAAGAAAAACAGCAAGCACTATTTCCAAGGTGAGAAATTACCTCTTTCTTTCTATTTATTTTTCTTTTCTTTTTATTGCAACAGCTTTGGAAGGCAAGGACGAATGCTACAGCTGTGAAGAACAAATCAGAAACGCTCCAACCAAACAACTACTTCTAATAAAAAACAACCAATTCTACGGTTTAGATTGAAGGATTTGTCAATAATGACATAAACCGATTATCTTTTACAAGCAAGGACACATAACAAGAAAACTACACACCAACTCTCAACTCTGTGTGAGTGTTTTAACTCACTTTGTTTTTTCATTTTATGCCCCGAAACTTAACCCTCCTGTTGTCCTGGAGTCAAGGAAGGAAGGGAGGAAGAGGGAAGGAAAGGAGGAAGGAAGGAAGGGAGGAAGAAGGAAGGAAAGGAGGGAGTAAGGAAGGAAGGGTGGAGGAAAGAAGGAAGGGAGGGGGGAGGAAAGAAAGACAGAAGGAGGGAGGGAGGAAGGAAGGAAAGGAAAAAAGGAAGGGAGGAAGGAAAGGTAGGAAGGAAGGTTGGACGGAGGAAAGAAGGAAAGAAAGAAGGAAGGTAGGAGGGAGGGAGGAAAGAGAAAGAGAGGAAGGAAGGGAAGAAGGAAGGGAGGGAGGAAAGAAGGGAAGGAGGGAATGAAAGAAGGACAGAAGGAAGAAAAAAGGGGGATGGAGGGAGGAAAGAGAGAGGAAGGAAAGAAAGAGAGAAGGAGGGAGGGAGGAAGGACAGAGGGAAAGAAGGAAGGGAGGAAAGAGGGAACAGTGAAGACAGATGGGGTCAATTTGACCTGGGAGGACGACATGAAGCTTAACTGTTAGGTTCTGGCTCACTGCTCTCAACCTGCTCTTTTGCAACAGAAACGGCTGTAGTCACTTTTAGGAAACGAGCTCTGATAAACCAACCATACTGTATTTAGAAGTTAAAAAGCCAAATATTTCCCTCAGGAGCGGATGGATACTAAACATGGATATTGTTAAATCCTCCAGAGTTTTGCTAATGTTGCACAGTATTTGTTTACTAGTATATTCACCATCTTTTATAAGGTGATGGTATGTCAATATCCCCAAATGTGACAAAATATCAAATAATTTAGGTTTAAATGTGAATATTATACAGCCCTTGTGTTTTAAATAATGTCTAATAGTTAGTTTAATACTATAATCCACATGATGTGGTTAAGATTGAAGTGGATTGCCTCACTAATGGTTGCAAGAATTCAGCTCTGGGGATCCAACAAATGAAAAGTGTGAGCGGAGGTGATTTTCTTTTCCTGTGTGTGTGTGTGTGTGTGTGTGTGTGTGTGTGTGTGTGTGTGTGTGTGTGTGTGTGTGTGTGTCATACCATGACAAAAAAAAAACCTGTGATTGTATTTTGTAATTAGATGGCTGTGTTTATCTTGCCTTCTTCAGTCAATGTGTCCAGAATTAATTTCCTTTTCCTTTTTTTAGAGTAAATACAACAGAAAAGCCAGAGATGGAGTGCATCGGGGCATGAAATTCCCCCTTTTGTTCCCAATGAATGCAGGCAGGCTGGCACTACTTTATTCTCCTAATGGAGGCGGACATGTGCTCACACAGGCGGGCGTAACCACACACCTTGACACACACACACACACACACACACACACACACACACATACACTTACTGGGGGACAGCGCATGCCTGCCTGATTGCACAAACACTGATAAACTGACATGCATTGACAATATGCCAAGAACATAAAAGCTCCCAGAAGACGCACGCACACACACACACACACACACACACACTTTTATTACCATAAACATGAAGCTCCTCTGTGTGACTATATCCATTACGGTAACATTGATCATTTTAGACCTTGTTTCATCACATTTCTTACTATGCCAAATGAAATTGTGACTAAATTTAATCACCTTCTTTACTGCTGAGTGTCTTCCATCTTGTTTACTACTATGTGTGGTTCTCTGAAGAAAAAAAAGCTAACAAGAAAACACAATTATACCACGTCGGAAAGCAATAGAGAAGAAACCAAATTTGCAACACTGCATAATGTCTCCCAGCCTGAGCTCCTCAGGAGACATTCTACCCAAAAACAATGGCAGGCTCAGTCATTCATGTTTTATGCTCGAGTGACAGAAGCTCTGTATCAGCTATAGTAATTATGATTGGAACAAAAAAGGAGGAAATGGACGTAACATCCGTGACGTCACCCATTGGTTTGTGGACTGCTGCTCGGAGGCCAATAGTATCGGATCAGAGCAGCGCCATCTTGAACATTTCCGGTGCATGCTGGGAAAAATAAAAACACGGATTCTACTTATATGGGCATCAGGAGGAGCATGAGGCGCCCTCCTGAACCTGTGAACCAATCAACCTGTCAATCACGATGTAGCCACGCCCTAATGCATACCCTGCTTTATCGTCACATATAAAATCAGGGAGGCCAAAATGTCCCAAATGAACATCATACTGCATTGAAGAAGGCTTTAAACTAGCGATTGAGACCATAAACACATTTTGAAAATGTTTACTGAGGTTAGAAATCAAGTGAGAAGTTGCTGAATTCTCCATTGACTTGTACAGAGACGGAAGTCCTTTTGACACCAAAACGGTCGCCCCCTGGTGGCCTTTTGATAGAATGCAGTTTTAAGTTACTTCCGAGTTGGTCTCATTTCAAAGGACCGGAACTCCCCGCCTGGTCCGAACCCTAAAAAGCCAGAAGATGAACCCTTTCTTCATTATTCTGCCTTTTTGTGAGGACATTGCACGCTTACAAACAGAAGGCACTAATAAGAGAATAGGGGAAGGCTTGCCTCTCCAAAATGATCATGGAAATATTATACTGAAGCTTTTTTTTTTTATGAATGACTTGGCTTGCTGATTTGTTATTTGGATGCAATAGCTAACAGGATATTTCGGTGAGAGTGAGCAAGCGAGAGAGAGACAGCTCAGAGACCAAGTGGGAGACACAGAAGCCTCTAACGACCAATGCAAGCAGCAGCTCTGACACTTTCCTGAATTTGTTTTGCCTGTCTGTGCTGGAAAAAATAAAAAGGGAAGTGATTTACATTTTGCTGGTGTACCTGAATACTTGAGAAAGCCTTTTGGTATTCCACACCTGTTCCTATAAAGTCAAGGACGTACCCACACATGAATAGCTGTGTATATAGAGAGTGTGTGTGTGTGTATGTGTGTGTGTGTGTGTGTGTGTGTGTGCAGTGACTAGTGCCACCATGTTGTCATATATGTTGTATACTGCCGATGTGAATGCACAAAGCATTTTAATCAAATTCTACCAGGAAAAAAAGTCTGAAAACTCTGCAGCTGTGTAGAGCTGCCCGAAACAAGGGATTAGTTTGATGCACCAAGAGCTCGGAAGGATTAACCTGATTTCACTGATTGACAGGTAGATAGCGGAGAACTGTGAAGAAGAAGAGATAAGAGATGGTAATGTGAAAATATGAGCAAAAGTCTGGAGCCCTGCTTGTGATTCTGAGAGTTTGACAAAAATCAAAATATGAAACAAAAAGTGTACTGATGGCCTAAAAAGTTATTGGTTAAGATTATTTTATTAACCCTCCTGTTGGGAGGGAGGAAGGAAGGAAGAGGGAAGGAAAGGAGGGAGAAAGGAAGGAAGGAAGGGAGGAAGAAGGAAGGAAAGAGGGAGGGAGGAAGGAAGAAGGGAGGAAAGGAGGGAGGAAAGGAGGGAGGAAAGAAGGCCAGAAGAAACAAGGAAGGGAGGGTGGAGGAAAGAAAGAGAGAAGGAGGGAGGGAGGAAGGAAGGAAGGAAAGGAAAGAAGGAAGGGAGGAAGGAAGGACGGAGGAAAGAAGGAAATAAAGAAGGAAGGTAAGAGGGAGGGAGGAAAGAAGGAAGGAGGGAGGGAGAAAGGGAAAGAGGAAGAGAGGAAGAAAGGGAAGAAGGACGGAGGAAAGAAGGAAGGAAGGAGGGAAGGAAAGAAGGACAGAAGGAAGGGAAAAAGGGGGATGGAGGAAGGAAGGAAGGAAGGAAGGAAGGAAGGAAGGAAGGAAGGAAGGAAGAGACGATAGAAGGAACAGTCAAGACAGACGGGGTAAATTTGACCCGGGAGGATGACACAAGGTTAAATAAGTAATGAGAAACAACAGGGGATAATGCACAAACATAGATACACAAACACTAGCAACCTTTTCATGTGTTAAAGGTTAAATTTAACACTTTCCAGTCACCGTAACATCATGGCGGCTTATTCTAACATTTTCCGGCTGCTGTTTCTTGCCAGTAACAATCATAGCATCTTTTTTAATTCACTCCACGTTGTCTGTGTCCTTGCTTTGATTTCTTTTCTCCACATTGCTTGTTTGCGTCAGTAATTCTTATGCTGGACGATCTGACGCTATCTCCCTGTAAACCTTTCCATTCCTGACACAGCCTGACAGATCGAACAGTTGAATGCAAACTCCATTTTCTTTTTTCATAATATTTTGACTCTTTAATTGCCCCCCTTGCACTTGTCGCTTATACTATATATGAAGACACATTTTTGAGCCAATCTGGTGACTGTCACGACCAGTGTTGGGCAGTAATACATTACTTTATAACATATTACACTAATATAATTACTTTTTTTCAGTAACGAGTAGTGTAAGGTATTACAATTTGAAATTCAGTAATTATATGATGTCACTTTGACTACACTGGAGAAGCTCCTTCATTGGCTCATTCACAAAATTACGAATCCTACTATGGCCACACCAAGACCCGCCCTATTCTGCCTCTGATTGGCTAGTAGTCATTGCTTTCGTTGCTTAGGTTTAGGAATGAGGATTACAATTGGTCAGGGTTAAGGCAACAATATCAGGGGTAAGCCAATCACAGGCAGAGTAGGGCGAGTCTTGACATGACCATAGTACGATTCGTAAATTTGCGATATCTCAGCTCCAAGTAAACCTCACACACCTCCGAACTGGACAATTTTCACAAACTGCACTTTTTCAACGGACATGATGGTGCAATATTTAAGTATTTTGGATACACTACTGTACTTCAGTTAAAATGAGCAGTATATATGTATGTGTTTATTTATTTTCACCTAAAATATGTGCAATAAACTATCAACTCACGTATATATTATCATTTAAAACCAATATTACTGTATTTTTTACTACCATTGTTGTTTGTTTTATTGTTTGTTTAATTACTTATTATTTAATTTGTTTTACTGTCCTTTATTACCGCTGCTGCAATAATGTAAATTTCCCCCACTGTGGGACTAATAAAGGAATATCTGGAGGGTTGTTGTGTGTGTGTGATTGTGTGTGTGTGTGTGTGTGTGTGTGTGTGTGTGTGTGTGTGTGTGTGTGTGGTCTTTGTATTTGTGCTCTGGGGGAGGCGGGGGTTGGTGTTTTTTCCAAACTTCTCTTTTTCAGTGAAAGCCACACATACGCCTATACACTCAGGAGTCCCTTAAGTCTTGTTAAGTTCAGAATTGAAGGGTGTGTGAACTGTTCAGCTGAGGTCAGGACTCCTGGAGTGCTGCTGTGCCGTCACTGAGGCTACACTAACAAGCTGTCGGACGGTCAGTAACCCTTTCTAAACTGTATCCTGCCTGCTTATTAAATTACTACCAGAGCCCCCTGGTGGCCGAGTGGTTACAGCGCATGCCACATATATACGCAACGTCCCTGGTTCGAATCTGGCAGGTGACTTTTATTGCATGTCGTACCCACTAAAAAAGATGCGACGTGTGGGTGTGGAGGATTTTGGAGTTGTTGTTATTTAAAGGCAGCTTTGATGGAGTTAACGGCTGAGCTAATACCATTTTCAAGTTACTTGCACTGCACTGGTTGCAACATGGTTCTTTTTTGGGGGGGTTGCAGCCCTGCTCAGCCCTGTTAGCACATAGGACTGCAGCAAAGGTGCTCACCACAGCTATCTCCTGCTGTGAGGATGCAGTGGAAACACATTTTACTGGTTTGGCATTAGATGCAGCTTAAACTATCTGGCCCCAATGCTTCCTATTAAGACATATTTTGATCTTCTGGGATAATTTAGGGGGATTTAGATGGATCTACTGGCAGAGATACTGACAGAAATTGAAATCTTTACCTCTTCCATGGAGCCTGCCATGTTGCACCACTTTGTTTCTAAAGTAGCCCAGAAGGGACAAACTAAACACCAGCTCTACAGAGGGCCTTTCATGATTTTCTCAAGTTTTGTAGCCATTGTATCTTCTCCCACATGCTTGAAAAGGGAGGATGAGGGGAAGGTTATTCTGCCAGATGCCACTAAATCTTACACACTTGTCTTTTGAAATGTGTTTTTTGAATACACAGACATGACTTGAACTTCATTACAGAGACAGAACAAGAGCGAATGAAAGAGAATGGAAGAGGCACAAGCTGTAGATGGGAAGAGTGTAGAGAGAAGGAAAAGTAAAAGGGTAACGAGCTACATGAGAAATAACAGGAGAGATGAAGCAGGAAACATGAAAGGATGTCGAGATGGATTAATGTTTTGAATCATGAATTAAAATGTTTTTTTTTTATTCCGTCCTGTTTTCTTTCTCCAATATCCTGCTTCCAGAGCTCTTTGATAAGGGCAGTCGACCTGTTCCTGTCAGCCGCCCTCAGCAAGGGTCCATGAGAGAAACTTAACGTAATGCTGATTGCTCTGCCAGGTGACAAAGCCACAGGGACTGACTCTCTCTCTCTCTCCCACACACACACACACACACACACAAATCATGCACATAATGAGAGGCGGTTGGGATTTTATGTACAAACCTCAAAACTTACTTCCAAGCAATCAGAGAACCACAGCAACAAATCACCTATGAATAAGTTATCACCTACAAATCTGTGTGAATACCAGAGTATATCAAATTAAATTTTCATGAAGGTGAAGCATGATTAGGGTTGCCAACTCCCTGAGAAATAAATAAGGGACACCTAGTTGGCAGGGTCGGCCGACCTGATTGCGTTCACCCCTCCCGGCTTGGTGAAATTTGTTTGCCTTTTTTTGTGTGTGTGAAACAATTTTTAAATTATTTGACTCGAACCTGAATTTGATGCTGTTTTTGAGTGATACGAATACATGGAAAACAAATTATTATTCAACAATTTATTTATAGTGCAAAATAACAAAGATTCAACTCCATTTGTATGTCTTTTGAGCTTTTGCTGCAGTAAGGAGTTGTTTGTCTTTCAGTGCTACAGAGTAAAACTCTTTCATGTCTTGCAAGCAGGTGGGGAGTTCCGGTCCTCTGCAATGATGCCAACGCAGAAGTAACTTAAAACTGCATTCTATCAAAAGGCCACCAGGGGGCGACTGTTTTGATGTCAAAAGGACTTCCGTCTCTATACAAGTCAATGGAGAATTCACCAACTTCTCACTTGATTTCTAACCTCAGTAAACGTTTTCAAAATGTGTTTATGGTCTCAATCGCTAGTTTAAAGCCTTCTTCAATGCAGTATGATGTTCATTTGGGACATTTTGGCCTCCCTGATTTTATATGTGACGATAAAGCAGGGTATGCATTAGGGCGTGGCTACGTCGTGATTGACAGGTTGATTGGTTCACAGGTTCAGGAGCGCGGACAGATAGACTGCAGGAAATAGCCGTGAACTTGTTTCACACCGACAGTTTTCTCCGGAGTTTTGTGGTTATAGATTTGATAGCAGTAAAAACACCATGATCACCTTTGTTTTAGCTTGAATTTTTATGCAGCTGACACTTTTATACCTAGAGGGTGTTTTGGGTTAAATATGACCCAACTTTATTCCAAAAGTTTAAAGACATCATTCACAAATGTTGCTGCATTCTTCATATCAAATCCAATTAATTATTTAATTAATTCATGATGGCTGTTGTGTTTCCTTGTTTTATGTCACCTAGGACTGTAATATAGTGTAATTGTGAATAGTATTTTCCTCCATAAACAAATAAAGAATAAACTCCCTCTGCTTTCTGAAATCTTAATTCAGGGTTAATCACCTGTTTATTAATGTCTGGAAGTATTTATGAAAAAAATTGATTTGTGGCTCAGAAACAAAGCCTAGATTAGGTGTATGGATTAAGAAGAAGAAGCAATGTCTGGTGAGTTTGACCACAACAAACAGTCCCATATCATATGTAAAAAAATAATAGAAGAGGCTCTTCAATTTAACAAAGTAAAAGAGGTACAAAAGGTGATAGGACCACCATAAGTGCTAGACCATGTAACTCTAGAGATACTAAATTACATATTCTGAGACATATGTCCCAAAAATACAATTTGTTAATGATGTAAATGTTGGCATAACAAAGGGAGAGTCCCCAGGAAGTCGGAAAAAGGGTTTTTATGTGTCATTTTAAAGTTATAAGTCAAGTCAAGAAACATCCCCTGTTGTTAGAACCACTATATATCAGGAAAAACTCCCTAAAGAAAAAATTAAACAAGGGGGGAAATAAAGAAAGAAACCTCAGGAAGAGCATCAAAGAGACAAATTACAGACAAAAGCATGTAACGAGGAAATACAATTATAATAGATTTATAATATATAAGCAGCTTCCAGATGCAACCAGAAAAGAACAGGACCTGAAAGTAACGTTGCCTCCATCACCACGGAGACCAAGGAGTTTCCATGTCATTTTTTTTTTGTTTTATTGTCCAAAAAAACAAAAAAAATGTGAGTAAAAGGTTGAAGTCATTAGGTGGTGTACTTGGTTGTTTTCGGCTTCTGCTCATTCTTTAAACTTCTTTACTTTCTTGGTCTGAGATGTTTTTTCTGCCTCTGCTTTGTGGTAATGATGCATCCTGCAATTACGGTGACTCACTGATGTTAAAATGTTCTGGAATAAATCTCAAGACAAAAATGCTGCACATTAGAAGACTAATATATGCAGAGTTTTGGTCTCTTATCTCCATTTACTGTGACATCAGATAATAACGTCTCAGCTTCAAGTGTGGAAAAGTTTTATGTAGATTTTCTCCTTTTAAAAAGAGCCAGAAGGTGAAGAAGTTGTTTTGTTTTATCACATACAAGATATATATATTTATCTAGCTGATGACCTTTTACAGCTGCGCTATAGAGATTTCTGATAGAGTGGCAGAGATTTATAGTCTAGTCCTCACTGAGAGCCCAAATCTCTCCATCATAGACACCCTTTCTGTGTCTTGCTGAAGGACACTTTGAAAGACATCGAGTCTGTTTTGAAGATCATCTTGTGCTACTCTGCATATAACTTTTTTTTACTACAGACAGGATTCAATTTCAATATGTATTGCTTGTATTAATGTTTCATCCAGTACACTTTGTTATCTATCTTGAAATCAGATTTTCAGACTGATAAACATGGAAGTTTCGCTCAGCTCTGCATCAGTATCAGCATAAATATGAAGCAGGAAATAGATTCATGCTTCATTTAACACTCCTGTTGTCCTCTAGTCAAGGGAAGAAGGGAGGGAGGGAGGAAGGAAGGGAGGGAGGGAGGAAGGAAGGAAAGAAAAGAGGGAGGAAGGGATGAAAGGAGGGAGGGAGGAAGAAAAGAAGGAAGGAAAGGAGGGAAGAAGGAAGGAAGGAAGGAAGGAAGAAAGACGGAAGGAAAGGAGGGAGGAAGGAAGATGGAAGGAAAGAGGGAGGAAGAAGGAAAGAAAGGAGGAAGGAAGGGAGGAAGAAGGAAGTAAAGGGAAGAAATGAGGAAGGGAGGAAGAAGGAAGGAAAGAAGGGAAGAAGGGAGGAAGAAGGAAAGAAAGGAGGAAAGGAGGAAGGGAGGAAGGCGGAAGGAAAGAAGGGAAGAAGGGAGGAAGAAGGAAAGAAAGGAGGAAAGGAGGAAGGAAGGAAGAAGGAAGAAAAGGAGGGAGGAAGGAAGACGGAAGGAAAGGAGGGAGAAAGGAAAAGAGGAAGGGAGGAAGGAAGGAAAGGAGGGAGGAAGGAAGACGGAAGTAAAGGAGGGAGAAAGGAAAAGAGGAAGGGAGGAAGGAAGGAAAGAAGGAACAGTAAAAAAAGACGGGGTCAATTTGACCCGGGAGGACGACAGGAAGGTTAACTTGCCTTAGGGCCTAAAATGACATTCATAGTTTCTGTTGTTGAATCCTTTCGATTACAGAAGCTTTAATTGTTCTGAGAGGAAACTTTCTGGAGTTAGAAATTAGTGTAATTATATAGAGCTGGCTCAGGTGAGTTGATTGACACAGCTGGGTTGAGTTGTCTACTCACTTCCCCTTCTGCCCCGTGCTCTCCTCATCAGTCATACCACCTACCCGTTACTCCAGACACTCTTTGAGAATCGGAGATGCCACTTCTTCCTCCTCCAATGGCATTTCATACAAGTTATGGGTCGCTGGTCCTCCCAAACATGCCATCATTACATCTGCCAGGGTTCTCACTCGAACCGAACCCTGGTAGCACATCACCCCCACACTCAAACGGTTGCACTGGCTTCCTGTTAAGTTCTGCATTACTTTCAAACTTCTCCTCCTCACCTACAAATCTCTTCATACCCTTGCACCCCAGTACTTGACGGACCTCCTCTATGTTCAACACCCTTCACGGGACCTGCGCTCTGCCGACTTGGGCCTCCTGTCCATTCCCCGCACCAGAAGGCGAACCTTTGGGAGCAAGGCCTTTAGTGTGGCAGCTCCTACACTTTGGAACTCGCTCCCTCAGGACATTCGCCAAGCACCAACTCTGGACTCTTTTAAGGGTCAATGACGTATAAGGATTTTCAACAACTCAATTGTAGAATAATAAAAACAAGCATATCTAATGCAGTAGTTCAAACATTCAGAATGTTGTGTACCTGAAGATCCATATTATAAATGTGAAAGTGATTTTAGTGGGTTTTTTCAAGATTAATTGGCACTGGCCTGAAAAAAAGTCATTTGGTGCGACCATGATTCATCTTGAAATATCTTATATAAATAAAAGATCATCATTTACAAAAATTAAAAAAAAAAAAAAATGCAAATACTTTGTTTCCAAACACTTTATATTACTGAAAACTTGTAAAAAAAAAAAAAGAAAAAAGATGTGAAGCGTGTTAAGTATATTAATTTATTTCAAGATGAATCATGGTCGCACCACATGACTTTTTTTAAGGCCAGTGCCAATTAATCTTGAAAAACCCACTAAAATCACTTTCACATTTATAATATGGATCTTCAGGTACACAACACTCTGAATGTTTGAACTACTGCATTAGATATGCTTGTTTTTATTATTCTAAAATTGAGTTGTTCTAAATCCTTATACGTCATTGACCCTTAAATCTAAGTTGAAAAGGCACTTTGTTCCTGCAGGCTTTTGCTGGCTAAATGTGTTTTTGTCTTTACTGTACTGTTGTTGTCTGTGTTTCTTGTTACTGTGAAGCAAAAAAAGACGCTATACAAAATAAAGTTATTATTATTTATTCAGTTCTCAGGATGAGCTTGAGCAGATCTCAGATCACTAATGGCGCTTTTCCACTACACAGTTCCAGCACGACTCGCCTCGACTCTTTTTGCGTTTCCACTAGGGATAGTACCTGGTACCTGGTCCTTTTTTAATACCTGCTCTGGTGAGGTTCCAAGCGAGCCAAGCCGATACTAAAATGTGACGTCGACACACTGCTGGCCGCTGATTGGTAGTTGTCGCTGGAAGTGTCATGAGCTGTCCCACACAAGAATCAAACCCGGCATTTTTAAATACCGGCAGCAGCGTTACCATAGTTACAGCCATACGGCTCAATTTTCTTGCTTTGTGTGAGACAGAAAGCCACATACAGCAGCAAGTACACCATCGCCTCCATGTCCTCCATGGTTTTTTGTGTCGCGTATAAAACAAAGTTACGGCAGTTTCGCGGAGCCGTGCTATGACGACCCCGCCCACGTTGAGTAGGTACTTTTTTGTAATGGAAAAGGTCTGTTCTGGAACCATACCGAGCCGAGGCGAGCCGTGCTGGAACTGTGTAGTGGAAAAGCGCCATAAGTGAACTGGTGGTTTTAGGGAGTTCATTGATGAAATTAAAATTTGTGTTGACCCTTTTACTAAAGAGCCAAATTCCAAAATACATATAATAAAAATACAAAAAATCATTTTTAATTGACTAACTTACCATCTATTTTGATTACATTATTTTGTGGATCCCCTTTTTCACTTAAAAGTTTTATTCAAATGTATTCATCTCCACATCTATCTCTCTCTCTGATAAAACACTTCCTTCATTAGCTTCTCCTCACCCACACACCAATGAGAATGTCAACAAGTTTCTCATTCAAAGTCCAGTAATTAACATCCGGGATGAGCTTCAACAGTCTCAATTTAACTTAATGAGTTCATAAACTCAGCGTATCAACAGGCTGACCCACTGCTTTCCTGGAAAAGGTTAACTCTTCTAAAGTTCAGAGACTTTCCCACTGAGCAGCAGTTACTTCTGATGACTTTTTGCTCTGCAGAAAGTTTAATTAAAAAGACTCCCAACAAAATGAGCACAGTTTTATCTGTTATTGTCCTGCCGATGACTGCAAATAGAGGTGCTTGATTAGAAAATGGTCCTATGGGTCGGGTGATTTTAATTTAGTGGACTTCATTACATTCTCATCCAACTATCAGTCCTATTTTCTAAGACTGTCGATATTACAATGGGCACCTCACTGGTACGTGCACAGAATACTTTCGGTCTAATCATATTAAAATCTAAAATGGAAATACAAACCTATCGATGATATGGTAAAACAACTTTTAGCTATTATTATTTTGTACATATCTGGAAGAAACCTTGATGCAAAAGAAAGAAGAGAAAAAGAGCTCTAGTTAAGTTAACCCTCCTGTTGTCCTCGAGTCAAGGAAGGAAGGAAGGGAGGGAGGAAGGAAGGAAGGAAGGAAGGATGGAAGGGAGGAAGAAAGGAGGAAGGAAGGTAGGGAGGAAGAAGGAAGGAAAGGAGGGAGGAAGGAAGAAAGGACGAAGGTAGGGAGGAAGAAGGAAGGAAAGGAGGGAGGAAGGAAGGAAGGAAGGAAGGAAAAGGGAAGGAGGGAGGAAGGAAGGAAGGATGGAAAGGAGGAAGGAAGGGAGGTAGGGAGGAAGAAGGAAGGAAAGGAGGGAGGAAGGAAGGAAGGAAGGAAGGTAGGTAGGGAGGAAGAAGGAAGGAAAGGAGGGAGGAAGGAAGAAAGGAGGAAGGTAGGGAGGAAGAAGGAAGGAAAGGAGGGAGGAAGGAAGGAAGGAAGGAAGGAAGAAGGAAAGGAGGAAGGAAGGAAGGGAGAAAGAAGGAAGGGAGAAAGAAGGAAGGGAGGAAAGAAGGAAGGGATGAAGGAAGGAAGGATGGAAGGGAGGAAGGAAAGGAGGAAGGAAGGAAGGTAGGGAGGAAGAAGGAAGGAAAGGAGGGAGGAAGGAAGAAAGGAGGAAGGTAGGGAAGAAGAAGGAAGGAAAGGAGTTAGGAAGGAAGGAAGGAAGGAAGAAGGAAGGAAGAAAGAAGGAAGGGAGGAAAGAAAGGAGGAAGGACGGAGGAAAGAAGGAAGGAAGGAGGAAAGAAGAAAGGAAGGTAGGAGGGAGGAAAGAAGGAAGGAAGGTAGGAGGGAGGAAAGAAGGAAGGTAGGAGGGAGGAAAGAAGGAAGGAGGGAGGGAGGGAGAAAGGAAAAGAGGAAGGAAGGAAAGAAGGAACAGTCAAAATAGACGGGGTCAATTTGACCCGGGAGGACGACACGAAGGTTAAGTGTCAGACTCTTAAATCACAAAAGATTAAATAATGAATGGACCTTAGCATTGTAAAAATCTTCCACATAACGCATATTTTATAGGTTTTTCTTACAGACTTTCATGTGAATAATGTGAATAATATCTGCAACTGTTGAAAAATGAATGAAGAAAGGAAGACGTATGAAAAGACGAAGGGACCCTTTATCTGTACTCAATACTTTCAAATTAAGGAGATAATCACTTAAAAAGTAACAAACACAATAAATTCACATTGATGAAGTGTGTGCTGCTGTTTCACGACATCTGCAACTGATAACAGAAAATCAATTATTTTTCCCTCTTTCTCATTTTGAAGTTTTTGAATTCTGCTCCCAACTGATAACAGGAGACAAAGAGCTATTGGATGAAATATTATCCTCTCTCCTCTATCTCCATCTCTCTCTTTCTCTCTCAGTGTTATTAACTAATCAACAGCATGTCCAGCAAACTTTCCAAAAATATCTGTGGAACTTTTTCAAATGTTCAAATATTTGTGCGAATAACAGAAGAAAAGAAAAGATTATGTTGCTGGAGAAGACTGAAGGCTTCATGGTGCTTTCCTGTTGTCCTAGAGTCAAGAAAGGAAGGGAGGAAGAAGGAAGGAAGGGAGGGAGGGAGGGAGGAAGGAAGGAGGAAGGAAAGGTGGGAGGAAGAAGGAAGAAAGGGAGGGGGGGAGGAAGGATGGAAGAAGGAAGGAAATGAGGGAATAAGAAGGAAGAAGGAAGGGAGGAAGAAGGAAGGAAGGGAGGATGGAAGAAGGAAGGGAAGGAAAGAAGGAAGGAGGGAAAGAAGGAAGGGAGGAAGGAAAGGAAGGAAGGACGGAGGAAAGAAGGAAAGAAGGAAGGAGGGAAAGAAGGAAGGGAGGAAGGAAAGGAAGGAAGGATGGAGGAAAGAAGGACTGTAGGAGGGAGGGAAGGAGAAAAGAAAAGAGGAAGGGAGGACGGAAGGAAAGAAGGAAGGGGGGAAGGTGGGGGGAGGAAAGAAGGAGGGAGGGAGGAAGGAAGGAACAGTGAAAACAGAAGGGGTCATTTTGACCCGGGAGGACGACACAAAGGTTAAAACTAAGACATGAACAGGAAATTCCTCAAAAACAGAAGCACAAAAGGGAAATCAAAACTGTGAAAAACACTTGAAAAAATAGGAGAAAAATAAATTCTACGGATTAAAACAGTAAAGTGTCTGATCTATAGTGCAAAGCCTCCACAGTTTGAAATGGACATGATGATAACATGCTATTTAACACCATACTACATTATCCTTTTTTATTTTCTTCATGCATTTTGCAGTTAGTGCAAAAGTTTCCAGTTTCTTTGATGTGGGAAGTATCTTTCCGTCGTGTCCTCTCACAAAGGACTAAATCAGAGAGGAAGCTACAATTTGAGACCCACCAAGTGATGAAAATGTATAAAAGAACCTGACAGAAGAATGAAAAGTGAGAGTCTTTGTTCCTCTCATATTGGAATGAAAGTCTTCATATTGTCACAGTAGGAGTTCACAGCACAGCGTGAGTTTATGGAAAAAGGAAAGAAAGAAAGAATCTGCCAAAGTCAGAGTGAAAAGAAAGTAGAGTCTGCGTCAGAATCTACTTCAGTGTTAAAGTTGTGAGGCTAAAACCCTCCTGTTGTCCTCGAGTCAAGGAAGGAAGGGAGGGAGGGAGGGAGGGAGGGAGGGAGGGAGGGAGGGAGGGAGGGAGGGAGGGAGGAAGGAAGGAAGGAAGGAAGGAAGGAAGGATGGAAGAAGGAAGGAAAGGAGGAAGGAAGAGAGGATGGAAGAAGGAAGGAAAGGAAAGAAGGAAGGAGGGAAGGAGGGATAGAAGGAAGGGAGGAAGGAAAGGAAGGAAGGAAGGAAGGAAAGAAGGAAGGGAGGAAGGTAGGGGGGAGGAAAGAAAGCGAGAAGGAGGAAGGGAGGGAGGGAGGAAGGACAGAAGAAAGGAAGAAAGGGGGTTGAAGGAAGGAAAGAAGGAAGGGAGGAAAGAGAGGAAAATAGCAGACATTGACCTGTAGTGAAATAAAGGCACAACGTGAGGGAAGAGATCTGCCTCATTGTACTTTCATTACTTCATTAGAAGTATTAACAGCTAAGTGTAACGATGAAATGAGACATGATATAGTTATAATTGACAATACATTTGTTTGTATTACACTCAATTAACACTTAATCTTTATATCCTGTTTCTCATCCTTTGCTCCTGGTTGGTTTCAGTTTAGACAAAGAAGCATCATTTAAAAAAACTGTCACAAACAGCTTCACAAAAGACCAGTGACACAAAGAGAAAAGCAAACTCTATAAAAGCCAAGAGGGACAAAACAAAGCAGCAGGGAGAACAAGTATAAAGTATAAAGTATAATACGACATGAGGCCAAAGCTTTTATTGTAAGACTTAGTTTAACTACATCTTATTCACTTCAGCTCTCATGAGTCGTCTTTGCTGTGAAACTAAACTGCTTCCTTAAAAGATGTAATTTGTCCAGGTCCATGTGGAAACTAAAGCAATTGTCCTGCAATTATGCCTGATTATTAATAAACTGGGTTCATCATAGTATTCATTTTATCAGCTTTTTTTTTATTAAGTCTTAGTTTTTTTGTCAGTTTTTATCATATTTAGTTAACCTCATCCGGTATTTTTTTAAAGTCAAGTTTTAGTTGATTAAAAGTTTGGCCATTTTTTTAGCCATCAGATTAAACTAAACATTACTGAACATTTTAGTCAGGCTTATTTCACAGAACATTTTATCTTACCACAATCTGAAAAACACAGGTTGAAAAATGCAGCTTTTCAAAGTGTCTTATCTGATGTTATAAAGTTAAGGAATACATGCAGACTTATATTTTTAACCAACACGATTCAACAACTGGGGACTAATACTCTCTTTATAACTATTATGAAACAACGAGAGCTGCGCAGACAATACAATGTTTTGATGGTCATTTTTTGCACAAATTATTAACTTACATTTCTGTTCTGAGCAATGGAAATAAAAGTAGTTTGCTGGATTGAAAAATAATACTGTACACACACAACAACTGCATTCTGCTTGCATTAAAAGATCAAATAAATCAATATGAGGTTGGTGTTAAAAAACAAAGCACACTCTAACTTCAGTAACTTTACTTTTAGCCTTGAAAACACTAAAAAACATTATAGTAAAGTCAAGATAATAATTCCTATAATGCTGGGGGAGAGTTCGTGTGTGTTTATGTGTGTGTGTGCTGCTCCAATGTGAGATCAGAGATGACATATAACAAAAAATATATATAAATATCAACTTGCAAAACAACAAATGAACATTACTTAAGCAAAGCAATCACACACTTCAGTGCTTATTATACTGTACATTAGTCATTATTATATATTTACTATACTGTTGTTAAATCACAATTCTTTTCCACTACACAGTTCCAGCACGACTCGGCTCGCCTCGGTTGCTTGCGTTTCCACTAGGGATAGTAGGCTACCTGGTACCTGGTACTTTTTTAGTACCTGCTCTGGTGAGGTTCCAAGCGAGCCAAGCCGGTACTAAATGTGACGTCACCAGACTGCCGGCCACTGATTGGTCAGAAGAGTTGTCGCTGGAAGAGTCATGAGCCGTCCCACACAAGGATGAAACCCGGCATTTTTAAATACCGGCAGCAGCGTTACAACCATAGTTACAGCTATACGGCGTTACCATAGTTACAGCTATACGGCTCAATTTTCTTGCTTTGTGTGAGACAGAAAGCCTCATACAGCAGCAAGTACACCACTGCCTCCATGTCCTCCATTGTTTATGTGTTTTGTGTCGCGTATAAAACGAAGTCACGGCAGTTTCGCAGAGCCGTGCTATGACGACCCCGCCCACGTTGAGTAGGTACTTTTTTGTAATGGAAAAGGTCTGTTCTGGAACCATACCGAGCCGAGTCGAGGCGAGTCGTGCTCGAACTGTGTAGTGGAAAAGCGCCATATCCTAACTACACTCTGCAGACCTCTACACCATTCTAGGCTGAAAAAAGGAAAAACCCATGTAAATTCATTATGGACTCTTCCCCTTTATAATTATTTGATTGACATGGCATGCATTGTTTGAGCATTAACAAACTGTTACCTGGGATACCTGAGTTTAATTTATATAAGGAGAAATAATGAAATCCCAGATTGTGGTTGCATTACTGAAGTTGAAATGACCTTATTTATTATCATTCTTTGTTTGATACTGTTTAGAGTTGTAACACTTTCTTTTAATATGTCTTTGTATAGAAAAAAATCATCCATCATCAACCAACTACTTGTCTAAAATAAACTGTTGAAACAGCCTCCAGGATCCTGTGTTTAAATGTGCACGACACCAGTACCAGTTACATCGCTTTTTCATCTGTATTTACTCATTTACACGCTACTCAAAAACAATTTTATCTAGTTTTTTATAGTTTAACCCTCCTGTTGTCCTCGAGTCAAGGAAGGAAGGGAGGAAGGAGGAAGGAAGGGAGGAAGGGAGGAAGACGGAAGGGAAGGTGGGAGGAAGGAAAGGAGGGAGGGAGGAAGGGAAAGAAGGAAGGAAGGACAGAGGAAAGAAGGAAGGAAGGTAGGAGAGGGAGGGAGGAAAGAAGGAAGGAGGGAAGGAGTGAGAAAGGAAAAGAGGAAGGGAGGAAGGAAGGAAAGAAGGACAGAGGAAAGAAGGAAGGGAGGAAGGCAGGGGGGGAGGAAAGAAAGCGAGAAGGAGGAAGGAAGGAGGGAAGGAAGGAAGAAAGGGGGATGGAGGAAGGAAAGAAGGAAGGGAGGAAAGAGAGAGAAAAGGAGGGAGGAAAGAAGGAACAGTCAAAACAGACGGGATCAATTTGACCCGGGAGGACGACACAAAGGTTAAAACAAAAAGTGTCAAAGCAAAAACAAACAAATTCATACAAGCATACACAGATAAGATTCTAAAGCATGTGTTAAGACAGCAAACTGGGTTAGTAGCATGTTTATGTGTTTATAAAGTGCAATAGAGACTGTGATAACATATGTTCTGCCTGTTGATTTTTATATGATCAAGTAGACCAAGCTATCAAAAGACGAGGTTATTCATATCAGGTATATACTCAATGAAACTTAAATGGTATGCATAGTAGAAAGAGTTTGGTTACCTAACAAATTATTATGACATTAGCTACCGGCTTCCTCTTGTGGTTGCACAATGGTTGACGCACTTCCTTTACGCAATAAATCAAGCCTTAATTTTCCAGGGCGGACAGAACTGCATAGTGAAAGTAAGGCTTATATCATAGGGAGCCAATCTAAACATTGATGATGTCATTATTCTAACAATAACACTGTGCAATCAATAATGAGAAGTTAAAGCAAAAACCCATCTGAGACCACACAAGAAGAAAAACCTCTGATTGGTTGAAGCAGTGTAAGAGACTTCAATTCTACAATTCATTAATTAATGTTGTGTCTCTCCATATAACCCCCCCGACACACACACACACACACACACACACACACACAGATGTCTCCGCTAATTGAGCCACCATCGATTTCCTGTTGATGGATGAGCAGCTGCTGTTGGCCTCGGCTAAAGGTTCCACCATTAAACCAAAATCATTCAGGGAGGTAGATTGGTGAGGGGGGAGGGGGGGGGGGCTTTAATATGAGAGTCACCATGGTTACATTCATCCATTTGTTGAAATGTGCTGCTTCTATGATGAAAACGCCTTGATGAAAAATCTGTTTAATTTCACTGTTCCACATTAAAAATGATATTATGCCACCTAACCTATCATGTCCTCTGGCAGCCATATTGGCCCTCAGCTTTTGGACGATCGCTGATTGCTACTGATTGAAATTCTCAACATGTGACTTTATCTTCTGCATAACTGAGAACTTTTTATTATTGGTCTGCAATATACAGAAAAACCCTTCAGCTGCATTCAGGCTGAAAGCAGCTCTGTGTCGGTACGGGCTCATTGTTTAACCTTCGTGTCGTCCTCCCGGGTCAAATTGACCCTGTCCTGTTTAGACTGTTCCTTCTTTCCTCCCTTCCTCCATCCCCTTTTCTTCCTTCCTTCTGTCCTTCCTTCCTTCATTTCCTTCCTTCCTCCCTTCCTTCTTTCCTCCCTCCCTCCTTCTCTCTTTCTTTCCTCCCCCTACCTTCTCTCCTCTGTCCTTCTTTCCTTCCTCACTTCCTCTTTTCTTTCTCCCTCCTTCCTACCTTCCTCCCTCCCTCCCTCCTTCCTTCTTTCCTCCCTCCCTCCTTCCTACCTTCCTCCCTCCCTCCTTCCTTCTTTCCTCCCTCCCTCCCTCCCTCCCTCCCACCTTCCTTCCCTCCTTCTTTCCTCCGTCCATCCGTCCTTCCTTTCCTTCCTTCTTTCCTTTCCTCCCTTCCTTCCTCCTTCCTTTCCCTCCTTCTTCCTTCCAACACAACACAGAGATATATGTCACTTCTGTGTCCAAAGACAAAGGTTGTAGTTTATATAGAACTGCATGTGCGGTCAATTTGCAAGTCTACCTTAACCTGCAGTATTCATCAACCGTGAATTCATCTTTACACTTTACTCAATTTAATCAGAAAAGCAAATATACTCCATTTAACAGCTCAGCTTGGCTTCTTAATTAAAGGCCTACTGTTTGTGTGAAGGTGCCTTCAGAGAGCAAGCAGGTTCTGTTGCAGCCGCCGCTTGTAGCATCAATGATCTGTGTTTTAAATCGGCAGCAACAGGACACAGCGGGTCTCGGCTACCTCCAATCCTACCAGCCTGTATACCACAGACTGCTGCTATATTTGAATCAGTTAAGTCTCTCCTGTGTACTTCGCCTGTGTTAGCTGCCCCGCAGTTTGATGAACCGTTTAAGCTCCATGTTGATGCTAGTAACGTTAGGGCGGGTGCAGTTTTGCTACAGGACAGATCAGGTGTTGACAGGCAAGTCTGTTTTTTCTTAAGGAAATTCCATTCTTACCAAAGAAATTACTCAGTGGCTGAAAAAGAGGCCCTTGCTTTAATTCGGGATCTCCAACATTTTGAGGTGTATGTGAACACTGGCAATCCCATTACCATATACACCGATCACAATCCTCTAACATTTCTGCAGTCTTTGCAGAACCCAAATCAGCGGTTGATGTGGTGGGCTCTGTTCTTTCAGCCATATACCTTAAACATCTGCCACATTAGAGGTGTGGATAACTTTATGGCAGATGCCCTTTCTCGTGGTTTCTGAGTTAACAGATAAGGCTTACTCATTTTTCACTCTTGCCTCAGGGTTGTCCTCACTCAGTTTCCCTTTTAACAATGCTCCTCAGGTACCAGGCTGCCGAGACGTGAAATGGGTGACGGTAGTGGTGAGTTGTCTTTAGTGTCCGTTAGTAGCCTTACTGGCTCAGTATGTTTAATGAGTTGCTACATATACTTTTAGTGCTTTTTACCGTTTAAAGAACCAGTTGGTTTGTTTTTGTT